>NC_135501.1:46955048-47155048 GCF_052857255.1 Amblyomma americanum
TCTCGGCCACCTTCTTTGAAATTTATTTTATTTTTGTGTTCTCCTAATATGTTTACTTATTTTCGTTTCTTCTCCTACTTTTACTCTCATTCTTATTTTTGGTTACTACAAAACACACAAGGCTTCCTTGTATCGAAGTCTACGGAAAGTGCCTTGATTTGCATAGGAGTAGCGCGTCCGACTTGCGACTCAAGGCTTTGATTCCCATCAAATGATTGGAATTTTCTTTTCCGCCGAATTTATTTGCATTCTTACAAGTTAGAGTGACGTTCGAGTCATGTTGCGACCATATAATTACAATTTATTTAGTGGTTTAATTCCTTTTTAATAGCGCTGTTCTTCCTGCGACGGGACATCCCTCTGACCAATAAGCACTTCTTCGAACTGCCATTAGCCCGCAGAGTCCTTCGCTCAAAATGACGCTTAACACGATTCCATTGAAACACCCCCCAAATTATTCATCCTAAACCACAGAGCGCTATCTGCCTTTGGTAAGTAGCAATCATTGCGAAATCTCCCTTTTGTGTTCAGGTTCGCATGTGGCAAAAGTAGGAGAACTCACTCTCTTGCGATGGCCGTCTTGAATAGATCCTTGTACTTCGTCCATGTGGCGCCTTCGCTGTACCGAAACGTGCCGATCGCTATGATGGTCCTTCTGGTTGGGTCCTTGCCTTGAAGGCCTTTCAATTCCTGGAAAGATGACTAAAGTGTTATTTCAAGTCAGCCGCTCCTCCTAACGACAACTAGAAGTTTAGAACCTTCACACCAAACTGAATTTCGAGTGTGGATGAGTGCTTAATGCATACCCGTTTGAGAAACGCAGTGTTGAGCCACGACTTTGAACTTGTAGGCGCTAATGACCGTGTGCCATTTTAACCGCAATATCTTACAAACCAGTAATTGTATGAATTTTGTAAGACTCACAAAGCAGCCACCTCAACCTCCAAGCCGTCAGTGCAAACACGACTTGAAAGTAGGAGTAGGCGCCAGAAGCAGATTTAATGTTAAGCTGTTTTCAGCCTCAAGACTTCATCCACAGCCTGTGTTTTTCGCGGTTCAAAAAAGTACTGGCTGATATCCCCACCGCATACCTTTACATAATATTCTTATTGCATTGGTATGCTTTTTTTTTGTTCAGCGTCGAATCTTTCAAGTCTGCACTTGTCGCTGTTGCATTCCTTGTCAGTTGAGTTTTTCCCGATGACTCTCTCACACAACATTATCTTCTTTTATCTTCTTTGCAATTACGTCGCTGAGCTGTTTGCCTGCTCGCTTCTTTCTTTTTGCTCAGAATAATTATTGAAACTCATTGTACTTTTTGTTCTTTGACATTTGCACTGTTTGTCTAGTGATCCATTTCTGTATAAGACTTTATTCTTTCAGCGTTTATAATATATATAAATAATTAGGCTTCCTCATATCATCCCGTTGATACGTACGCCATAAAGACGAAGACTGCATGCTTAACCTAGATGCTTCGCGTGGCGTCACGTGACCACCGATGCATTGTAGGCTCTACTTGAGGATATCTGGCATCACATGTCTTCGCTCAGCTTTATTGAGACGTGTATGTGATCAAAGTGAAACTCGGGCGAGTTGGTGTGATATTACCGGAACAGCGCAAAGGCATGTACAGTACTCACGGATTGAAATAGGACATTCGGAGCGCTAGCCTTGCAGTGCCACGCAGGCATGTGGTAAACCACAGGCCGGCTGATTGGCTACTGGAAGGAACAATTCTGCTTTGTAGATGTTCTCCCTCTCACGCCATACCACAATGCACCACCTTGGTTCCATGAGCGTCTACGGGCGGCGCTCCATGAAGCGACGGCCACGCGCTCCGAATGTCCTATTTCAATCCGTGAGTACTGTACATGAAGACAAGACATATTAGAGGGATGGCTTACAACTGATTTTATTGGTTCTTTGGCTATGGCTTATATACTACAGAAAAAATGCGAACCGCAATGACTTAAATACTGGAAAGAACAATGCGCATGGCAATGGTGGCATTTGGAGGACTTAGCGCAATTTCGGTTTTACATCTTTTACAAAACTATGCTTCTGCTCGATCAGTGCTACCAAGAAGGTGCTTACAAGTTTGTCTTGGTGTTCTCGATCTCGTGCGCTGAGATTATTTCTTCGTTTTGTCGCGATTTCCTGTTAAGACCTCGCACTGGCTTAAAAACAGATAGCATGCTTTCTTCTTTTTTCGTGCATTCTCTGTAGTGTTTCAATTTGAAACCGTGCGGCTTGGCTCTTTTTTCCGCCCTCTCAGTGTGCCGCGCTTGTAAACTTTCCTACTGCCTTCGAGCGAAAGTTCTGCCACCAGAGATAATGGCATTGTTGTCGGGATTTCGACATTCTAGAAACCACAGGATAAGTATATGCAAGATATTGCCTTTGGAACGGCACAGGCAATCTTGTATCTACAGAACACGCAAGCATAATGCTTCGTCCTCAACAAATACTGCAAGGAAATGGCGGCAGTGGTCTCAGGTATATGACCTGCCAGCTGCTAGACCAACCTGCCAGCGCCCTTTCAAAATGACCGATGTGTTTGTAAGTGTAAACCCCCCAGTTGTAAACCTCCGGTTGAATTCGCTTTACCATACCTTATAAAAAACTCACCGGCTTCACTGCTGGCAGGTAAAGCTGGCTTCATCGTGTTACCTGAAAAATTGCTTGTTCTGCTGCCGAAGATAACAATCCCGGCACGAAAACTGTGAGAAGAATGAACCTTTAAAAGCATGACAATTCTGGAGACAAATGCACTGAGCCATGGCTGAGAATCTTTTGGTCAGCAAGAACGCTTAAGCAGGATTGTCCTCTTCGCGCAAGCGTGACTGAAGATAGAACATGGCAAAAGCTTGCCTGTATTCCTGCAGAACAAGCTGAAGCTTTTAACCATTCTTCCTAATTATCATGAGCCTGACTCTGCCCTCTGCAGCATTCCAGAATGCTGACTGTACAAATTTCAACAGTTTCCTATTATCTTATACCCAATATTTTATTCTTAGAATGACTTGATTTACTTGCAATATATATATATATATATATATATATATATATATATATATATATATATATATATATATATATATATATATATATATATATATATATATATATATATAGGCGTCTGTACTGGCTCATGTATAGCTCCGTCCTTAACTGACATTTAGCTCGCTCAAAATGAGAGGCTTTTTGAAGAAGACCTCGTGGTGCGTTGTTTTAGGTTTGCTGATGACTTTTTGGTCTTTATGAAATCTACAGCAGCTATCACCGGAGCGGTGGTCTCACAAGTTTGTGGGATTTTTCCTAGCGCCTTGCACAGCTCGTTTCGACGCGTCAAATTTCTTTGAGAAGAAAGACTGAAAGTTTTAGATCTCTGCCCGCATTTCTCGCGTTGTCATTTGTGCTGTTGACACGAGCTATGGAGCCAGAAGCCTCTCACATAATTCTGTTGTGCATATACAAAACAATGCACAGTGCAGCTGTCAAGTTATGTCTTTGCGACACATTTCGAAAATCGTGCAGTCATGCTTTACAAGACAACTTTGAAAATCAGGTAGAGCGCCCGAAGACAGCAAGGTATCAAATATGCGACTAATCTCCCTGAGAAAACTTGTTCAGCGAGTGCTCAAGTCAAGGGCGCGGAGGGAGCACTGTAAAACACAAAGAAGAAAAATTGCAGGTCGCGTTATGCCCTACCGGCATCATTATCGCGCAACTTCAGGAGGGTGGGTTAAGGTGCGCATGTGATTGCTTTTTATCCACCCCAAAGGCTGTAGTGATATGCAACATTGTAAACTCCTGCAACACTAAAAAGATGGGCTGCACCAAGAAGCACCCCAGAACAGATTTGCTTCTTGTGCTAGAGGCTGCGCGCAGGATGCCTTCCTCATGACAAGCAGTACACGAGAAGTGCGGCCAGACGCCTCCCAGTCTAATGGAACACAATAACAACGTGAGGTCCTTTGTGGCCCGTGATCTGGTCATTCACTGCAGAGACTGCACAAAAGAAAATAAAGGCAGATAGGGTAGCAGCATGCTATCTGATTTTCAGCCACTGCGAGGTGTTAACAGAAAGTCGCAACAAAACAAGAGAACTAATGGAAGCTCCCATCCACTTCGTGGCCCACTTGCTTTATATTCGAGATGTCTGCCATTAGGCATAATGAGAAAGGGAGAGGGGATATGGAACAAAGTTAGGAGGAGGAGTGCAGACAAGCCTCGCTTAGGAGGAGGAGGGAAAACATTTATTCTGAGCACAAAACTGGGTGGGTTCAGTACGAGAACCAATTGGTCGTCATCATAATCCGGCCCCTCTCAACCAGCAATTTCTGGTCGAATGAAGGGTTGCCTCCCAGCGCTCATGAGTCGGATCGGGATTGCTGTCCAAGTCTGGGTTTTCTTGACATTCCCAAACCGCGTGAAAGAGTGTGCCAACTGCTCCACAGAAGGGGCAGGACGAATTGTAGGTTTCTAGGTACCATTTACTCATTAGGTAAGGATTGGGCAGAGTATTAGTTTGTAGTCGCCTGATTATGTGCTCTTCATATTTACTTAGGGTTTTGTGAGGAAGAGGATATTCCCTTCTTGTGATCTTATAGTACTCCGTAATTTCTGCGTAGCTTAGTAAGGGTGAGGGGTTGTCAACTATGTCAGAGAGAGGCTGCGTGCCAGATGCTAGGAGGAGGAGAGCTCGAGCAGCTGTGTTGGCCGCCTCATTGCCCGTCGTTGAGAGGTGCCCTGGCGTCCAGAAGATCTGTATTTGGAAGAATTAGACCTTTCCAAAATTTCCCAACACGGAGCGCGAACGCGGCCTCTGAGGTAATTGCGTACTGCTGCTTGTGAGTCAAACATAACCGTCGCCTCGCTGTTCTTTGATATCGCTAGTGCGATAGCTGCTTCTTCAGCCGTTGTGGTATCCACCGCTTGGATAAGGCTGCTTGCAACGATATCCCCCCGGGGTGAAACTGCTGCAATTGCCGCGACTCCGTTAACGGGTCCAGCCGCATCGACGTAGATCGTGTCCTTGTTTCCATCCCAGCGCTTAGAGAGGTGTCTAGCTCTGGCTTGTCTCCGTCCTCTGTTGTACTCCTCATCTATGCGTTTTGGTATGGGGCGAGTCGTGATGTGTGATCTCATCTGCATGGGCATGTCGATCTTGTCAGCGACTTCCCGGGGTGGACTGAATCTCAGCTTCTGTAATGTTTTCCTGCCAGGCTTAGATGTTGAGAGCCTGACAATTTGATTTACACGGTGGGCCTCTATTAGTTCGTCGATGGTGTTATGGATCCCCAGCTGTAGTAAGCGCTTAGTGGATGTGCATAAAGGGAGTCCAAGCGCCGTCTTAACAGCCTTTCGAATAATAACATCTAGTTGGTCTTTCTCCTTTTTGCTAAGCCGTAAGTACGGGGTGGCGTATGTTAGTTTAGAGAGAATGAAAGCCTGAACTAATCTTAGGGCCTCCTTCTCTCTTAGCCCATTTCTTTTCTTGATTACCCGGCGTAGCATTCTAGAGACTTGTTCGGAATAGGCCTGGAGCTGTCTGATTGTAGTGGTTTTAGTGTTGCCGCTGGGTATGATGGCTCCCAGGATCTTGATCTCTTTCTTGATCGGAATGCTCATACCCTGGGCCGTAATGGCGACAGAAGGAGTGGACGGCAAAAGCCCCGTATTCTGCCTCTTGCCACGGTCGATCAGGAGTAACTCTGATTTCTCGGGAGAGCACGTTAACCCATGCCTCGCCGCATGCTGGCACACGACATTCACTGCTTCCTGAAGCCGGCCTTGAATTTCCCCTTCATTACCACTGCAACACCAGATCGTAATGTTGTCGGCGTATATAGCGTGCTCAATGCCTTGGATGCGGTCTAGCTTCTATGGTAGCCCACGTATGGCCAGGTTGAAGAGAAGCGGAGACAAGACCGCTCCCTGCGGGGTGCCCTTGGAACCTAGATAGAACGGAGAGGAGGTCCGATCACCAATACTTATTAACGCTTTTCTATTGGAGAGAAAGTCCCTCACGTAATTATATGTGCGGTCACCACAGTTGATGCTGTTAAGCTCATCCAGTATTCCCTGGTGGCTGACATGGTCAAATGCCCCATTTAAATCGAGCGCAAGGATGGCCTTGACCTGACATCTGCCGGGGTTGTCCAGAATATCCTCTCTGATACGGAGGAGAATCCTGTGTAGACAGCTTTTCTCTAAACCCGTACAGCGAGTCAGGGAGGATATCAGTCTTCCTCAGGAGTCTTTTCAGTCGGGCGTTCACGACCCTCTAGAACAGTTTACCCAGACACGACGTCAGGGAGATCGGTCGTAAATGATCAATATCGCATGGCTTATTGGGCTTGGGAATAAATCGCACTAAAGCCAATTTCCTGGAGTCGGGGATCTGGCCCTTGTGCCAGCACTGCGTGTTGAAGTATTTCACTAATTTTCTTAAAGAGATGTCATCCATATTAAAGAGCATCTTGGTGTTTATCTGGTCCGGTGCAGGAGCGGTGTTCTTACGCATGACGTCAAGCTCCGCCCTCAGTTCCTCAACCGTTACGTCTTGGTCCATCTCGTCCATTGGGTGCACCGGTGTACGCAGGGAGAGGGTACGAGGATCCCAGATCGAGGAATTTCCGTGCAAGTTCTGCAATGAGGGCTTCGTTGTCCCCTTTATAGCTGTGCAAGGCGTTACAGAGCGTGTCTGCTCTTTCCGGTTTGAGTTCGGCTCGATAAGGGATCTGAGGAGTCCCCATGCTTTAGCTGTGCCCATTCTACCGTTGAGCTCATCACACAGCTTGAGTTAGTGTTGGTTAGCGAGGTTATGTGCGTAGTCATCCGCTTCTTTGGTGAGTTCTGCAATCTTGGTCTTCAGCTTGAGATTTAACTTTTGTCTTTTCCACCTCCTTGTCAGAGATCTCCTGGCTTCCCACAGATGTAACAGGTGCGGGTCAACTGCCGGAGTTTCCTCCGTGGTGTTCACTGTCGCAGAATGCCTGGAGACAGTTTTTATCTGCAGCGCTGTCCATTCCTCAATATCTGTGATTTCTTCGTCCGGGAGACGTGCGAGTTCCTCTCTCCACTTGTCCCAGTTCACAATCTTAACCTTGCCAAATGGTTTCCGACATTTAACTCCCTGAACAGTGCAGGAGATGATGAAGTGATCACTGCCCAGGGACTCGCCAGTGTTAGACCATCTGGACTGCAGGCAGTTTTTCACAAGCGTGAGATCTGAACAGGTGTCTCTGCTGATGCTATTACCCGCTCTGGTGGGTTGCAGGGGATCCGTTAAGATTGTGAGCCCTTCTCTGTTAGCGATCTCAAGGATCCTCCTACCTTTCGGGCTGTTAAAGTGATATCCCCATGCTTGATGGGGCGCATTGAAATCACCGGCTATGACGAGGGGGTCCTTACCTGCCCTCTTGACAAAATTAATAAATAGCGTGGCTATCTAACGGCATGAGTCCCTGGGGCGACTGTACACGTTCAGTATGTCCAAACTGCGTTTTCCCCTGTGTTTGGGAAGAATTTTAATGTAAGCATGTTCTATATTTTCGGCTAGCGGTTCTTGGAGCGTTGCGGTAATCTCCTTGTGAACAAGTATTCCTAGACTATGCTCGTCTTGGAAAGTTTTGTACCCCTTTATGCTGATGACCGTATTTGCTTCTTGAAGTACTATTACAGCAGGTGGCGCCTCCGACGTGTCGATGAAAAATTGAAGGCTTGCTTTTTTCTTTTTAAATCCCCGACAATTCCATTGCCAAATAATTGTTTCATGTCCCCTATGTGCCATGGTCCTTATTCGTCCTCTTCAGGAAGGGGGTGCCTGTCGGCATATTTGGATTTCCTATTTCTGAAGTTGCACTCGTTGAGTTTCGATTTGAATACGTCTCGGAGTGTGGCAATGGCAGAGTTTATGTATTTCCTAGTGTTGGCGGACTCGTTTGCGAGCTCGTTTTTGACCATCTGAATAACTAGTAGGAACTTCTTATCCTGCTCCTCTCTGTCAGCCCTCAGCTCTGCAATGACGCGCTCATAAACTGACTGTGAGTTTGGCCGGGCTTCGGGTGTTTTGTCGTGAGTTGTTTGTGACTGCAGCCTGACCAATTTAAGTTCAGCTCGCAACGCCTCGTTCTGTTTTTTTAGCTGAATAATTTCTGCTTTCAGGTCGTTAAACTCCTTAAATATCGCGTTTCCGGGAGGGATGGAGGCAACCCAGTATAGTCCACCATTACGATGTGTCTTGAGTCTTCTTGTTTCTCCGAAGACGGTCCGCGTTCTCGGGTGCGTGGCGTCGCCAGTGCCGGTGGATCCCCCTTAGGTGCAAAGGAGACCGACCTGGTGGTCCCCTGCTCTTTATGATTTCTTGACTCTTCCGTTCCAGATCGGCCTGATGAGTTGCGACGTTGACTAGACTTAGATCTTGACCTGGACCTGGACGTAGAATTGGAGGCCGCTCTTATGGATTCCTTCTTGTCGAAATGCTCTTTTCGGCTGGTGCGTACAGCGGACGCGTAGCTCTTGCTGGTGCCACTGGTTGTCGGTTTCTCTTCCTGATGATCGAAATGTTGATGTTTCCTAGGCTTATTGATGGGATACAGAAACTTTGCTTTGCATTCCTTTGAGTAGGTGTGGTGATTCCCCTGGCATGCAGCACAAGTTGGGGTGCAATCGTGAGCTTCCCCGGGATTCAGCTTGCCGCACGAGTCACATTTCGATTCAGCTGGGCTGAGGCAGACGTCCGGTCTATGTCCTTCCCTGCCGCACAGTACGCAAAGCGGTCTAGTTTTCCTATAAAGAAAACATTTGCGCTCGATCCATCCGTACGTAACAAAGAAAGGGACTTTGTATCCACTGAACAGTATCACCGCCGAGTTGGATCTGCCGAGCCTTCGGATGCCTAATATTTTGTGGGTTTCTGAGGAAAAGTCTTTCCCTAGGTCTCTGTCTGATGCGTTGGGGTCAATCTCGTGCACCACCCCTTTGCATGAGTCTCGCGGTGTTCTCACGTAGGCATTGAGGTGGTACTTTTTCCCGTGTAGGTTGATGTGAACGATCTTCGCAAGTACTGTCGCGTCTTCGACATAGAAAGTTGCCGCGATGATGATATTTTGCTGTTCAATAACTCTGATGTAAGGTTTGGCGCGTAGCGTCTTGCCACGTAACGCGTTTTCGAACGCGACTTTAAATGGGTGTACACTCCCACCCCACATTCTTTGGTCCAAACGGTCTTTCGGCTTGATAATCACTTTAAGGGCACAGGGTAAGCCCTATACTTCCCATGCATTTTAGGCCATGTTGAGGTACATGTTTCTCACTAACTAATAACAGTAGCCTAATAATACATATAGCATTGTTTGCCAAATTTTGTGCTCTTTTTACTGAACTAGAATATTCGATTTTTAACACAATTTTTTCCGGTAGTACACAAATCTGGCCTTTCTTTGCGCATTTCAAAATTCAAAACAGAATAACTGCTCAGTGAAATTGCTTAATTCTAATTCAGTAGTTGGCAACACTTATGTAGATGATTGCAAAAAATCAGCCGTCTGTCTTGAAAGGCATTGGAAATAATGGTACCTTTGTAAGAAAAAACATTGTTTTGAGATAATAGAGCGTAAAGAGACAAAAGATGTGAAAAACCATTTTTTATTCGCAGAAACGCCTCCATAGTAATTGGTTTAATAGCCCCCTGCTTCGTAGTCACTGTCGCCGTCATTTTTTCGCTTTTCGGATTGTCGTTTTAACTGTCGGGCCTCTTTTGTAAGCTGTCGTGTTGCTCGGTCCGCGAAGTACATGCGCTTATGGTCAGCTTCCCTCAGCCACTTGATGGTGTTGCTCCCTGGGTTCAATCCACACGCCTTCAAAACGTTGGCCCGTGCGATGCTACCATCATTAAATGAAAGAACAGCATCCAGTGTTGCCATCCGTAGGGTCCGAAGCCTAACAAACACATTCTTTGGCGCGCGTTCCCAAACAACATGGTTGAACGACTCATTTGCATTTTGAGTTCGCCCATGCAGGCACTTCTCTAGGAGCTCAGCCTTCGATAGCTTCCTATAAATGGGTTTGATAGCCTCCAAGACAGATGCAGGCAAACTCTCCTTGTGGAAAAATGGCTTGCCCTCTGACTGACTTCTGTTGAAGGCACACCACGTACCAGGTCCCTTTGGGCAAAGTCCATGGCATGGGTCATCGTCTGTGGCCGATAAGTGGAAGAAGGTTGCCCAAACGGCCTTTCGCATTTCATCCAGGTTTCCTACATTTCTTCTGATGGCCAAACCATAGTACGTCTGGAGCTTGTCTATTACTGCATCAGTCAGTCAGCCTCGGCCCGAGAGGCTCTTTCCATCAGAGAGTTTTCCTGCTTTGTTTCCTTTTTTTAGCCTTCATAACCTTGTGCCCATCCTTTTTTGCACGTGCCCTATGCACTCAACCTTGGATATTTCCACGGAATCACAATATGGCATTTGTGCCTTCACAGCCATAAAAGCCTTGCTGTCACCATCCCCAAGGTATTTGACGTATCGAACGCCGTGAAGCTCCTCACTCCTGCCGAAAATTTTCAGTGCTCCTGCGACTTCCATTCCACCACTGCTGCCTTGGTAGTTGCTTTGGCACACCTCTCTATGAAGGGGGTCACTGTTTGTACCCTTGATGCTGCACTTTGGACAACGTTTAGACAAAACCTCCACATCCATCACTTTCCCAGATTCTACACTGGTCGCAGAGACTATGCCGTTATTTGAAGTATGGCCTCGCTTCTGCCAGCTTCCATCAAGAGCAACTGCGATGTCGTTATCCCCCTCATTCAGCTGCACAGCTTCGTCAGCTGCCCTTTTCATCGACTCCTGAGCAGCAGCTTCGATGTGACCTAGAAGCTCTTGATTGTATTTCGCAAACTTTGTCGGCGGCTTAGGAAGGTTTAGCATAGCACAGAATATATTTCCTGCAGCCATTCCCTTTCCAATGAACCTCAAGGCATACACTAACCTGAGGTTGGCTTCATAGAGGCCAGAAGTAGTTTTCTTCGACGTCTCAAATCGTTGTGCGGCACTACACACTTCACAGTTCAAACTGTAAACGCTTGCAACACCTACCAGTTTTGTCACAATTTCGATAGGCTCAACACTTCCACCGCACTCTCTGCACACACAAATCTGTGTAATTGCGGCACAAATGCCGTCCATGTCTATTAAGGCATATTGGCTGCTGCTCTGTAGCACATCCTCTTCCTGGAAGCACAGAGAAAATCTTGAAAGCTTCGATGTCGAGGAGCTGGCGCGTTCGGCGTTCGGGATCTCATTCGGTCGTGGACATCCTTTTGCTTTTTCACGATGAGCGTAGCGGTTGCCGTGAAATTCACGCCTGACGAAGGCCTTCTTTGCCCTGGGCATCTCAACTTATCAGCAGCAACCAACACCGGCACAATTTGCAATACTGATCGAAAGGAATAGCACTTGGACGCAGCTGCATGAAGGTTGCAGAAACGTGGAAAAAACGTGCAAAGCGTCTCAGGATTGTCTTGGCTAAAAAAGAGGAGCTGTACAATAGTTGCCAGACAATTTTTTATATGTAGCTGATTTTAGACAAGTTTTGAAATCAGGTGGTGGACTTTTTGGTTGAAAAAATTGACGTTAATCCTGAAAGGGGGCGTGGCCGCTAACTACTTGGTTTCGGAAAAAGCGTTTTTCAGCCGTAAATATGGCTTTCTGAGGAAAGTGCGATCATGGAACATGTGTAGAAAGAATTGAACTTCTAAAATTCGAAAAGAAAAAAAAAACGATTTTTTTCTAATTTTACCTTACCCTGTGCCCTTAAATTCATACTTGTCGAGGTCAGGCAGTCTCGGGGGCCTTTTGCGGCTCGTGGGATCCGCTGCTGGTGACTTCAGGTCGTCATCGTATGTCTTCGGTGCCCAGTGCCCTTGTGCACGCTGTCCTGCCCTGAGGTATATCGTCTTCCATCCAGGTTCTGGCTGTGAATTATCAAAGGTCCCCTCGCCTTGTTTGCTGCAGCTCGGAACACTTCCGAATCCTACAGACTCGGGGTCGTAGCCATGGGTGTGGTCCACATCCATCGTCGAAGCCGTAGCGGAGTAGCTGCTCGCTGGTCAGGCCGAACGCGGCAAAGGACGCCGGGCCCGGTGCCGAAGTGCTTGCGAGGCTTAGCGATCCCACGTTTTGGCTTGGGCTTTAAAGTCCCGCATAATGCCAAGAAAGTCATTTCTTGGGATCGAAGCGTGTCCACGAGTAATTCTCGATGTTATACGTCTGATACGGACAAAAATGTGGAACTGCGAATGGATCTTGCGCGCACAGGACGAGAAATCCACGGAGCGCAGGCAAGCTGCACCCGCTCAATCCTATCACCAGCGTTCATTCCTCAAGCCTCGCTTAAAAAGTCGCAAAAGTTCTCGACAAAGCGATTCTGAAGAGTCGACTTGCGATAGTCGCCTTCAACGTCCCATCGCAGGTATACCTTCCTTAGGAAGCGCTTTCACGACGAAGCACACTTCAAGGGCTTCAAAGCACCCACTCGACAGCACGGTAAAAAAGAACTTCGTTTTCTAAAAGATACAGAAAAAATTTGCACATTTGTTCATATGTCACCATTGCCATGCGCAGAGTTCGTGTTTATTGTGCGTTTTCAGAGGAAATTTTCTGCTAGGTATATGATGTAAGAAGCAAGAAACGCTAAATAAAATCATTGGTAACTGAGTACCTTGTCCCTACCTTGTTCTCACTTTGACGGCCTTGCGCGATTCCAACTATTTTATTCGATCGGACTTCGTTCACAAAAAAATGAACTACATTATTTTAAAGCTTCCTTTCAGAAAAAAGCGCAGCACGTTGATTTAGATCAAGCCAATAGTGAAGCGACATAAAAATCTCATACTTACCAGGATCCCAGTGGTGCCTTAGCGATCATAACGCTAGTGTTCGCTTAAGGCAACTGCACGAATTTACACTTGCGCACTTCATCTCTCGACCTCCGTCATCAGCACCCGTATCCAACATCCCTACCTTCTCAGCGGCGTCACGCATTATTTTACTTTGAGAAAATGGCTGACTTTTCGTCGCGAATGCAGCGAGCGGTAGCGCCGCACGCCGCACAATATGCCAGGAATAAAATTACCCGCGTCGTAGTTTTTACAATTACTGATATCATAGTACCATCGAACAACGGCACACGCACGTTCTTTCAGCGGTCTAAAAGGTTCCCGGCTCAAGTTCAGCGAGTTTGAAAAGTTACCGCCGCACCGTACAAGCGACCTTCTAGCACGCAGCCAGCAACCAGAAACGTCCCGAAGCAGAGCATCCGTCCATGCCACGAAGCTCGGGGTTTCCTACGTAGTAGATTTCACTCAACTAGAAGGCTCACCTTGAGAAGGTCCTTGGCTTTTTCCACCCAGCCTTGCAAAATGTCGATGGGCGCTATCATATTAAGAAATCCGTAACTGCCGATGTTGTTGGACGCAAGTGTCAAGATAGCAGTTTTACTTTGCTTGATGCTGTTGAGGTCAACATATCTATGACAGATAACAAGGCAAAGAAACACTTGGCACCTATCAGATGCTCCAGTGTGAGAAATTACAACAAAAAGCCAAGCGTAGGCTTTTTGGCAGGCTGTACAAGACTCTATGCGGCAATGAGTGTACGGGTGCGATGGCGAGAGCTATGAATAGCACAACTGACATCAGTCGCTACAGCGGAAAGTCACAGCCGCCGAATCACCATGACTTGTAGAAGACATTTCCCCCAATGAAAAATTTCCCTCAAGTGGTATTTTAATGAAGAATACCACAACTGCTACAAAGAAATGTAAGCCCCCGATCACAGGGCTGACTGCTCGGGGCTGGACGAAGGCGGGGGAATGAGCTGGGAGATTGAACAAACAGCTTAACGCTGGTTCACAAAGTATGAGAAATTCAGTTTGAAAATTTTACAAAAGTGCCTTTGACCGCGGCGGACACGTTTCGACGGAGGCGAAACGCAAAACGCGCCGTGTGCTATGCGATGTCGGTGAACGTTAAAAATCCCCAGGTGGTCGAATTTATTCTGGAGCCCTCCGCTACGACTCTCTCTTTCTTTTTTCACTCCCACTTTCCTCTCTTCCCTTACGGCGTGGTTCGGGTGTCCACCAAGATACTTGAGACAATAACTGCGACATTCCCATCCTCAAAACCAGTTTTAATTTTTTCTTTCATATTCCCGCGTTACTTTGCTACTGCGTCTGGAAAACTTCACTGCACGTCCAGATTGGCGCGCCAGAGGCAGAAGTTATGTTGAGTTGCAAAGAAAGTAACGTTTTTAAAGCCCAAATACTTCGTCCAAACCAGCTGTATTGCCTATCGGTGAGTGCTTCCGGCTCTTCTGAATGGGATGGATGGAATATCCAAAACAAGTGCACTTACTTGATATCGAAGGATAAGCCTCCTTTGGTCTTCGAGTACATCTTCAAGACATCTTTGAACCTCTGGAATGAGACTTGTAGCTCAGTTGCCATGAAGTTTTCTTCGTCCAAGAAGACGTTCGTGTAGTACATGTAGTGACAGACGCCATCGGGAGCATACATCTCCGCATGTACGGCGTGGGGGCCCACCGTACAGATGAGTAACTTGAGGCCTGAAGCAAGGAATGAACACGCAATAACCAATCGTACAACAAAAGTACGAGAACTGACACACATACACATTACATATAAAAAGACTCCAGCTTAAAAAATTCATAAAAACGACAAGATTGTATTTTGTGTTTTGACATTTTCCAGCCTGTCCCGTGGACATTACTGACGGTATGGAGCAGGTGCTCACGCGCATTCTGTTGGTAGCCACGGTGTGCCCGTCAATATCATGTCAAGCAGCTAAGTTTCAGTGATACTAATTGCGCACTGTTTTATAGGTTCACCCTTTGGAATTTTTTTGTCTGCCGAATGCAGGAAGAACGTGGCAGAGTGCAAGGATAAGTAGCCTCCTGAGTGTAAAATTATTTTTTAGGCTTTACAGGCCCTGACGGTCCACTAGGGCTTGAAAGGAGGCGTTTATATGCATTAGAACAAGCGTTTGTTCCTTTGCGTAACGACGCTCCCAGTATTTGCGAGCCAAACTTCCTGTCATATACTGAGGCGACTAGTGTTTCAATTTCCGCATGGCTTAGATTGCCAGACACATAAACGTGAAGAGCTAAGCTCACCGGCAGATCGCACTAACTGAATAATTCTGTGTAGCTTTGCTTAAAGCCATTTAGTTTATCTCACCTTCCGCACTTTCGGTGTTGACAGCTAATGTACTGCCTCTGTACCAGCATCGCCTCAAACATGTGTTTTGAAATCATCGGTCTTATATCAAGACACGCGCAGAAGAAAGGAAAACAGCATGCTGAAACGCTTTGCAAAGGCCGGGAGGCTGGGACAGTGGCCCTGGTATATGTGCGGGGTTTTTGTGGTGGTAGTAGTTGTGGTTGTAGTAATTGTAGGGGGTGTGGTACCTAAAGCAGTCGTTTCTGTTGTGCTCTCATCCGGTGTACCAGGTCTGGTAATTCTGGTGAAGTTCGCGCCCTTTACGGCTTCTCTTTTTCCTGCAGAGTCAAGAAAAATTTTATTCCAGTAATACAATCAAAACAAACAGGCCATCACAAAGACATCACATGTACTTCATCATAGGGACGCTGGTCTCGGAGTGTTGCTTGAAATATCAAGGTAATATTTTTTCTTGAACTCGTCACGTACAGGGATGCTTGCTTTCTCTATATTGTAGGTCGCTTCGATCATCTGTCCAGCAATTTCAGATATTATCCGCCCACACAGCGCTCATAGTGCATGCGTGGTACTATTATTTCTTTGTCCCACTACACTGCTGAATACAACGGCCTTGCAGTGTTAAAGCGGTCCATTAATTGTGGGCAAAAAAGCTGGCTTATTCTCAAAGGTAGTATAAGCGCCCTTGGTCTCGTTTCTGCAGGTTCTAAAGTCTAATTTTTCGTGGCGCATGAGCAAAAAGAAAACGGCTCAGCCGGCATCAAAGGCATTCCTGTAAGTTTCCAAAATCTTCTGAAGGCTCCCATTTAGCACTGTTTCGTGACAGACTAAATCGCCATAACTAATGTTCTTAACCTGATTCCGGCTGTTGGCACCTTCACTTCACCTATAGCTATTTATTTATTTTCCCTCAAAAGTCCACAAGGTATATTACATGACGGGTGTGCTAAAAAAGGGTATCAGCATGAAGAGGGTGATTTCCCAAAAGTCGGAAGAAAGATCATTCTAGTCGCTGGCTGTTCTAAGGAAAAAAGACTAATGATATGTTGCTGTGCATGTTGTTTTGAGATAGACACCATTTGGGTGACAATTACGTAAAATCCAATGAGCGGTACAGAGAGCTTCGCGATTAGAAGCCTGACAAAAATTGCTACAAAGAAAGACAGACTCTTTTGCGACGTTAGGTGAGTGAAAGCAATGGAGCTGAGATTTTAATACCGCAACGCTAGCTTAAATGGATTAGTAGGAGTATATAAATCTAGTAGCGCGTTATGGACAGATTCGAGCATGGTGAAGTTAGGGCAGTACAGATCATAACCGGATAATCCGAACACTAGTTTTGAGCATATAGATGTTAGGAAAGCAAGAAGATTTGTGGAACGGGGGTCTAACGAAAGGTTACGACGTAATAGCCTAAACTTGATTAGCAGAAGTATTGGCGGGATGAATAAGCTACGCCATGCTAAATCTTTATAAAGTATCTTTGTTAATGTACTCGCTGGAGCGAACCGAGGTAGGCCTAACAGTGATATTGGTAATTATGTAGGTAGTACTCTGGTTGTTGCACCGACGACAGAAAGAAAGAAGAGATATGTTAGCACTTTTTATAGACATGTGAGCCCAGGTATACTCCCTTCCTATGCATGTGCAAGATATTCTTTAAGGATGGTTATATCATGTGGATTATTAATTTGGCGGTGATTAAGTCATCAGCAAATAGTCAAACATTTGATATACTATCACAGCGTGATTCATTTGTGTAGATAAGAAATAAAGCAGGGCCTGAGAAGTTACCTTGTGGGTACTGTCTTACAGGAACTTTCGAACGCTTTTATGAAAAAACTACGCGTTGGAAAATTTGACTGTTCGACCGTTAGCCGTCGAGCTGCCAGAATATAATAATACATTTTTCTTTCTTTAACGGATGCTGAACGAGTATTTTGCATCTGTAGCTTTTAATGCAAATGAAAGTACAGGTGCTAAAAATAAGGAATACGACACGCTCGTACCGAACAATTTTGAACAAGTGCGTTTTTAAGTGGCATACCGTTTATGAACCCAGTTTTATCATATATAGGTAGACGAATTAGCTATAACAATGATTATATCCCCCTCTCACTGACGATAGTCTTTTATTTCTTTCTTCTAACTTTTTACTATCCTAAAAAAGCGTTCCTCATTGGTTTTTTATGACAGTCTTAACTGTTCGATGCGATTGGCGGAAAAACATTAAAAAGAGGATTTGTAAAGAAACAGTTTCATATCACTGTCTTAAAATTTTCCAATTTTCAAAATTGTTGTCTGATAATGCTGAGTATGTTGTGGAAGAATAAGCAGGATAAATGTTTTTTCGCAATTTTGGGCCATACGGCCGCAACTGGCCGCCCCTTATGGAAGATGTAGATGTGACGTCATGACACACTGATATTACCAAGTGATTCAAATCACTATACGGCCACGGCAGTTGAGGAAGAGTTTTCTGTGGCAAGCATTCTCTAACTCTGGTTTTCATCAGTGCATTTTTGTAATAAATCTTTTAGTGCTGTGGAAAGAAATGACTGGGTATTCCTGCGTCCATTACCCTGAGAACGACATAGTTGTTCGAGGCATACCTTTGCGTACGTTCCTGAGAGAGAAGCTCCGAAGAATCGTGCTTTGAAGCCATTACGGCTAAACTGGACGCCAGAGAGTGCTCCCTTTTTTCACAGCTCTCTCCCCGTGCATTTGGCCACTAGTGTAGCTGTGCTGAGAATCCCTGGCATCAAGCCCTGAAGACTGCGCTGAAACCCTTACGCTGTTCTACTAGTCTTCTCAAGAAAGCAGAGAAGCCCAGCTCGGTATTTCAGGTGAGGACGACAAGGTAGGCTGGCGATGCTTTCATCCTTTCTTAGTTTCTTGAAGAGCAGTGCGCTTCGGTGCATTTAACGCATATGATTGTAAATTAATGCAAATTTCTGTGAGTTTTTATTGATGGGGTTTTTATTGATGGGAATTAGAACCTTGCCCGCAATAGCATTGAAAAGTTTTCTAACGATGTAGAATTTGAATGGCGCCTGGGACGAGGTTTTTTTTTACACAGGACCGGACAAAATTCTATTTTTCAAGCATTTCATATCATAGGAGCTCAGCACCAAGCGAGGAGGAAGCTTGTACTCATTGTATCGCCGGCGTTGCCCGGCGGCGCTGATCCTCGAACCGGTGGACCACAGCTGCGGTAAAAGTTTCTTCTCTTGATCCAAGTCTTATTATTAATGGCACATGTAGGAGTGCAAAGATGAAACAAAAAGAGCAAAGCCAAAAAGCACAATCCTTAGTTTACTGCACTGCTTAAGTCAACGCATCCTTGAGTTCTTTGCGTTCATTTCGCTTACTCCTGAGTAGCACTTAGCCCTCCCCTGTAGAGAGCAGTGTACGATTACTGATTCACGCTGTTCACATTTGAACGAGTTTGCGTTTATGTAATGACTGGTCTGTAGAACCGTTACAGCAGCCTTTTTCGAAACTGCTCACCAGAAGCAGTGCGTATAGCATCGGATGTACCATTATTTAAGCTACTGGAGTGATTGTAGTTTAAAAACGCGAGGGAAAGCCTTAAGATGTTATTTGCACCGACATGCCTGACCGATACCTGCGCAGCCTTACCTTCCTCTTCATCTCATTACATCTCTGTTAATGAAAGCATATCAGGTGTTCATAGTGATATCACATGCTTGAGTACATGATTTTATGCAACGCCATGCTTCAACTACAGCAGCACCTGTATGATAAGGTTTTAAGCAGAAACTTTGTTTTCTTTGAGTTTATACGCATTACGTACTTTATCCAGCGCTCATGGATCGTGCAAAATAAAAGCATCTGATGAAAAATGACTTATTTACAACTACAAGGCGCTATGTGGGCAAATTCAACGCAAAGCAAGAAATCAACTGAAACAGCACTACTGTACATTAAAACAATCAATTCAATATTGCGAAAATCAATTTTATACTGAGTTACGTACTGAAGGAGGGAAGAAGAGATGTACTGAATCAGTGCACTTATCAGTACATTATTAGAGAGTAAATTATGTGCCCCGAGGCAGTACACAAGGATATATGATGTAAAAACTCATCGCGTTACGCAATTTGTGGTCACAAAGGTTTAATTTTGCCAAGTTTTTTGTTCACTTTATATGTGGATAGAATTGTTGACATTCCATGCACTACTTATGCTGTGTTGAATCAGGATGATACATGTGCTAACCTTACACCTCTTGAACTGCACTCAAATGCCTGGCTTCAAGAGTTATTGATTTAGCTCTCTCTTATTCAAATAGAATATCTCCAAGACGAAATTTGTTTTTCCACCCAAAATTTAAAAATAGACTATAACATAAGAATACAGTTTAACACAAAAAATAGAGGGAACGGATAGGTGCCGTTCTCTTTGTTCGTATTTCAACAGTGGTGCAGGGTAGACAAAGCAAGTGAATAATAATAATAATAATAACAATAATAATAATAATAATAATAATAATAATAATAATAATAATAATAATAATCAGCCTTACTACACCCACAGCAGGGCAAAGGCATCTATCATGTCTCTCCAATTAAGCTTTTCCTTTGTCATTTGCGCCCACCGTATGCCTGCAAACTCCTTAATATCATCCACCCACCTAACCTTTTTCCGCCCTCTGCTATGCTTGCCATCTCTTGGAATCCACTCCGTTACCCTTAAGGATTAGCGGGTATCATGCATTCGCATTACATGTACTGCTTAAGCCCATTTCCGCCGCTTGATTCCGACTAGGATATAATTAACACGTGTTTGTTCCCTCACCCACTCTTCCCGCTTCCGGTTTTTTAACGTTACACCTATCAATTTTCCTTACATGGCTCTCTGCGTTGTCGTCAACTTAAGCTGAACCCTTTTCGTTAGCCTCCCCTTTTCTGCCTCGCAGGTGAATACTGTTAATGTACAGCTGTTGTATACTTTCCTGTTCAGAGATATTGATAAGCTGCCATTAATAAACTCTGAGAACCTGCCATATGCACTCCACCTCATTCTTATTCTTCTAGTTATTTCAATCTCATTATCCGGTTTAGCGGTCAATTCCTGCCCTAAACGAGGTGTTGTCTTAACACTTTCAGCACCTCGCTACCAATTCTGAATTGCTGTTCCCTTGCTAGACTGCTCTACATTAGTTCTGTGCATGTTAACCTTTAGGCCCACCTTTCTTCTATGCCTAACTCATTTATCATGCTTTGCAATACATCTCCTGAGTGACTCAGCAAGACAATGTCATCAGCAAATCACAGGTTATTTAGGTATTCTCCATAACTGTAATCCCCAACTGTTCCCAACTCAGGCTTCGGAATACCTCATGTATGCAGGCACTGAATAGCATTGTCGAGATCGCGTCTCCTTGCCTGACGTACTTCCTTTTTTCAATTTTATGGCTGACCTTATGAAGAATTATGGTAGCTGTGCAGATGCTATATATATATATATATATATATATATATATATATATTTATCTAGCATTTGACATGAAACAGTTCTACGTTCTGATTCCGCAATAGCTGTATGACTGCTGATGTTTCCACTGAGCCGAAAGTTTTCTCGTAATCGGTCATGGTCGGTCTGTAATTTTTCATGTCCTTGGCGTCCCTATATGTGATTCATGGTATAAGATATGTGCTGCCAAAGCAAGATAAAAAACAATCATATTTTGTTCGGGTTCACTGTCACTTATGGTATTTTAAAATTATTTTCTTCCATAAAAGATTGTTGCGTGCTTGATGTACAAGCACAACAGGGGGAAAAGTTTTTTTCAAACCTTTTAAATTTCAAGGCACTTTTGCCTCCTTGAAAGCGACTGGATTGAGTGACAGATTGTGACAGCGTTGTCCGTGTGTGTGTGATATGCTTTTTTCCCCTTGTCTCTTCCTCCTTTTCGTCCCCTAATCCCTCATTCCCAGTGCAGGGTAGCCAACCGGAACGCCTTTCTGGTTAAAATCCCTGCCTTTCCCTCCTCCTCTCTATCTATCTATCTACCTATCTCAACTTGCTTAGCTGTTACAAATACAGATTAGTGAGCTACACGTTCCATAAGATCGAAGGGGATTTAATTTGTTTCCGCAATAACTATATTCATAGCACATCATTTACGAGTGGTTTCCGTATTTGCTACGTGGCCGAGAACAAATATGGAACACAAAGTGCAGTTAATAAAAATGCAATTTTTGTAATGTGCATCTACATTTAACAAAAAGAGCTGAATAAAGTGATAATGTTATCGCTTCAAAGAGGAAATTAAAGTTGCTCGTTCCTATTTTGCATTTTGCCGCTGCAATGAGCTCTGTACGTCTTGTGTCAATTTTTATATAGGTTGAGAAATTTTACCGTATGCCTTTACATTTGGTACTCTAGCAACCACTTTCATTTTACAAAAGATTTTGTTCTCCTGTTGGCTAGTTGTGGACGTGTTTTCTCTGTTTAGGGAATTCGAATATTAGTTTGTGAAGTTGAGATTTTGCTGGTATTATAAGAGTGTCATTAACTTTTCTCTCTCTTTAGTGTTCTTAGAATAGAGTAGGAATTTATTTCTTTGAAAGGCGTTTTTTTTAGAGTTGTGCATGTGTGCTCACGTTTGCTAATCTGTGTCATGATACGTAAGCCTGGATGTAGGCCTCCATTCGCCTCCCTTGGGGCATATTGTAGATATGGACAAATGAACACTTCACTCCGTTTGATTTGAATAAGAATTCATTTGCAACGTTTTCTTCGATATTTCAGAGTTTTAATCAGTTTTTCATTACACATTTTTTCCCGTTTCAGTGCTCTCAACAGGGTACGTCTAGTGGAAGGTCTTCTGGAGGTTGCGTGCTAGCTGGTGTAACGAATTAAGTGATATGTGATGTCAAAGCACTCAAATATATCCTGAGCAAGCTCTGAGAGATGAAAGCTTTCTCTGCAAACACTTTGTTTCTGCTGGCCGTTATGAAGCCGAAGCAAAGCGCTATGTTCGAGCGAAACGAAATACCTTTATTATCAGGGAAAGAAAGCACGCTACTTGTGGGTAGGCAACGCAAGTACCCGAAACTGCTTCGTACCAGCAGCTAAGGTGGCGGCGATGACGAAGAGCACAGCGGCCAAGAACAAAATCCACAGCAGGCACAGCAGGTAAAGTAGGCACCTTCGACCGAACGAGTCTTCTGAGCTGCATAGGGAAAGAATGACAATATGAAAGTAGGAATGAATGTATATTTTGCTAAAAAGGAACGAACTGCATAAGTAATAAAAGAGAATTGGCCTTGACATCAGACAACGATACGCCTACAAAAGAAAACTGCCGATCTTTAGCGTGGAAGTTGTGACGTCTCTAAATCGATGTCATGCGAACTTATATTTCCCACAAGTCGTTCAGAGCTCTTTTCAAGTTGGCGCCCTTAGAAACAATATTTTTTCGTCCAAAGATTCCGGATTCCGTTCATTATTTATTTATTCTGTGTATGAAAAACGATTCGGAACCGTTGACCACACAAAAAACACATATAGTAAAGGGTCATTATTTCATACTCGCAATGCTCATTTCCCACTAACTTGGCCTGTTCCCAACGAACTAGCCAGATACATCTAAAATAAACAGCAGTTGTTAACACTGGGCCACGATCCGCGGCGTACTGCATCACTCCGCTAGCCAGTCACAAAATTAAACGAAATAAGCTCTTTAATGTTTGAATCAATTTAACGAGCCAGGTATGAAAATTCTAGAGCTTGTAACTTTTTTCTCCTGATTAGCTTCTTGTTTAGATTACGTGAGAAGATTTAACAACGGACTACTTTTTTTGTCGTGGAGGAATCCTGTGCGCCGGTCCTAAATATGGGCGGAGCTTCACTGCAGACTTAAGTTGTATGCAACTATAACTAACTAAACTGCCCTCCTTTCGTGCAGCTGTCACCTTACGCTGCGCCCGCAGTGGTGGCTAAATGGTCACGGCGCAAGGATGCGGAATAAAACTCAGTCTACAGCGCTTACAGTTTAGTCGGTAAAAAATGGAAATCAACGCCACGCGCTGTGCCCCGTAAATGCCACCCAAGTGTTCGAAAGTAAAGAGCAGCCTTACCAAGCGGCGCCTCTTTCTGTTAAGGGCACAGGGTAAGCCCTATACTTCCCATGCATTTTAGGCCATGTTGAGGTACATGTTTCTCGCTAACTAATAACAGTAGCCTAATAATACATATATCATTCTTTGCCAAATTTTGTGCTCTTTTTACTGAATTAGAATATTTAAAATGTGTTGAAAATTCGATTTTTAATAAAATTGTTTCCGGTAGTACACAAATCTGGCCTTTCTTTGCGCATTTCAATATTCATAACAGAATAACTGCTCAGTGAAATTGCTTAATTCAAGTTCAGTAGTTGGCAACACTTATGTAGATGATTGCAAAAAAATAATCAGCCGTCTGTCTTGAAAGGCATTGGAAATAATGGTACCTTTGTAAGAAAAAACACTGTTTTGAGATAATAGAGCGTAAAGAGAAAAAAGATGTGAAAAACCATTCTTTATTCGCAGAAACGCCTCCATAGTAATTGGTTTAAAAGCCCCTGCTTCGTAGTCACTGTCGCTGTCATTTTTTCGCTTTTCGGCTTGTCGTTTTGACTGTCGGGCCTCATTTGTAAGCTGTCGTGTTGCTCGGTCCGCAAAGTACATGCGCTTATGGTCAGCTTCCCTCAGCCACTTGATGGTGTTGCTCCCTGGGTTCAATCCACACGCCATCAAAACGTTGGCCCGTGCGATGCTACCATCATTAAATGAAAGAACAGCATCCAGTGTTGCCATCCGTAGGGTCCGAAGCCTAACAAACACATTCTTTGGCGCGCGTTCCCAAACAACATGGTTGAACGACTCATTTGCATTTTGAGTTCGCCCATGCAGGCACTTCTCTAGGAGCTCAGCCTTCGATAGCTCCCTATAAATGGGTTTGATAGCCTCCAAGATAGATGCAGGCAAACTCTCCTTGTGGAAAAATGGCTTGCCCTCTGACTGACTTCTGTTGAAGGCACACCACGTATCAGGTCCCTTTGGGCAAAGTCCATGGCATGGGTCATCGTCTGTGGCCGATAAGTGGAAGAAGGTTGCCCAAACGGCCTTTCGCATTTCATCCAGGTTTCCTACATTTCTTCTGATGGCCAAACCATAGTACGTCTGGAGCTTGTCTATTACTGCATCAGTCAGTCGGCCTCGGCCCGAGAGGCTCTTTCCATCAGAGAGTTTTCCTGCTTTGTTTCCTTTTTTTAGCCTTCGTAACCTTGTGCCTATCCTTTTTTGCACGTGCCCTATGCACTCAACCTTGGATATTTCAACGGAATCACCATATGGCATTTGTGCCTTCAGAGCCATAAAAGCCTTGCTGTCACCATCCCCAAGGTATTTGACGTATCGAACGCCGTGAAGCTCCTCACTCCTGCCGAAAAGTTTCAGTGCTCCTGCGACTTCCATTCCACCGCTGCTGCCTTGGTAGTTGCTTTGGCACACCTCTCTATGAAGGGGGTCACTGTTTGTACCCTTGATGCTGCACTTTGGACAACGTTTAGACAAAACCTCCACATCCAGCACTTTCCCAGAGTCTACACTGGTCGCAGAGACTATGCCGTTATTGGAAGTATGGCCTCGCTTCTGCCAGCTTCCATCAAGAGCAACTGCGATGTCGTTATCCCCCTCATTCAGCTGCACAGCTTCGTCAGCTGCCCTTTTCATCGACTCCTGTGCAGCAGCTTCGATGTGACCTAGAAGCTCTTGATTGTATTTCGCAAACTTTGTCGGCGGCTTAGGAAGGTTTAGCATAGCACAGAGTATATTTCCTGCAGCCATTCCCTTACCAATGAACCTGAAGGCATACAGTAACCTGAGGTTGGCTTCATAGAGGCCAGAAGTAGTTTTCTTCGACGTCTCAAATCGTTGTGCGGCACTACACACTTCACAGTTCAAACTGTAAACGCTTGCAACACCTACCCGTTTTGTCACAATTTCGATGAGCTCAACACTTCCACCGCACTCTCTGCACACACAAATCTGTGTAATTGCGGCACAAATGCCGTCCATGTCCATTAAGGCATATTGGCTGCTGCTCTGTAGCACATCCTCTTCCTGGAAGCACAGAGAAAATCTTGAAAGCTTCGATGTCGAGGAGGTGGCGCGTTCGGCGTTCGGGATCTCATTCGGTCGTGGACATCCTTTTGCTTTTTCGCGATGAGCGTAGCGGTTGCCGTGAAATACACGCCTGACGAAGGCCTTCTTTGCCCTGGGCATCTCAACTTATCAGCAGCAACCAACACCGGCACGATTTACAATACTGATCGAAAGGGATAGCACTCGGACGCAGCTGCATGAAGGTTGCAGAAACGTGGAAAAACGTGCAAAGCGTCTCAGGATTGTCTTGGCTAAAAAAGAGGAGCTGTACAATAGTTGACAGACAATTTTTTATATGTAGCTGATTTTAGACAAGTTTTGAAATCAGGTGGTGGATTTTTGGTTGAAAAAATTGACGTTAATCCTGAAAGGGGGCGTGGCCGCTCACTACTTGGTTGCGGAAAAAGCGTTTTTCAGCCGTAAATATGGCTTTCTGAGGAAAGTGCGATCATGGAACATGTGTAGAAAGAATTGAACTTCTAAAATTCCAAAAGAAAAAAAAAACGATTTTTTTCTAATTTTACCTTACCCTGTGCCCTTAATCATTTAGTCACCCCTTGCCTCCCCCCTCACCTACTCCCGTGTTCGAGAGAGAGGCAGCGTTGTTCTTTTCCTTTCCTTATTAAAGTGTTTGCATTATCCTGTCCAATGAGGTTACTATCAAGCTGAATCTGTCAGAGGGAAAAACAGAAACCTCCTTCTGTGGACATGCTACACAATAGGGCGCGGCTAAGTGAGCGATGTTGTTAAAGCTATCATGGGCAAAAGGCGTATTATTGTAATTATTGCTACTTCTAGGCAAAGGACAAGCTGTTGAAGCTTGTTTCTCATATTGCAAAACCATTATGGACCACTTTCGCCGTTGTCGTTTTTCCGCTTTTCCTGCAATTTTCCTTCCACAGCGCCCATAGCGGAAAGCCCGGCACTCGTAACGAGAAGCTCCGGCTGACGCATGCCGTGACGTCACCGTGTTAAGGGTGCCCGGAGGGCTTCTCACGGCCGCGACAATAAATTACAGTGTCATCACCGTGTGCGTCCCTGCTTCCGCGTCACATAGGGTCAATTGTGCTGCTGCTTTCGAAGCGTTGAGACGTGCGTTATGTCGAATCTGGTTCCTTCGTGCTCAGCTTGTAATGGGGAAGACGCCGTGGAAACAGCCCGCCGTGCATGGCGACCGCAACACCAAAGAATTTGGCGACAGAGCCATTGTGATGAACAAGATCCCTGTCAGCTACTAGCGACACCGAGAAGCTAAATGTCGAAGTTGTCGCATTTGTCTAAACAAGTCGTATGGTATCCTGTCAGCTCTTTTGAACAATTTATAGTCGTCGTCATACGCTCTTTGTATTATTCCTGAGACAAAGGGAATGGGAAGCCTGAACCCAATTTCCAGAATGCGGCATCTAAGTGTAGGAGAGGAATGCTGTATTCAGATTAGGCGCATCAAAGATTTTAAAATCGCGAATAAATTTTTCTGCAACATTATCAACCACTGAAGCTTCATGAAAACTTTGTGTCTTCGACACACCTTTTTCTCGTATCAACAAATCAGGGTCCATGTATTGTAAACTTTCGCATCTTTTTTTCGGTTGGTTGAGATACCAGTCATCATCATCATCAGAAGCATCACTGCGCCCACTGCAGGTCAAAGGCCTCTCCCATGCGAATTCAATGAACTCTGTTCCTTACCAGCAGCGGCTGCTGTATCCTCGCAAATGCCTTCATCTGATCCGCCCACCTAATATTCTGCCGCCCCCTGCTGCACTTGCATTCTCTTGCAATTCACTCTATTACTCTTAAGTAGGGGCGATTATTTTGCCTTGGCAATGCATGCCCTGCCCAAGACCATTTCTTCCTCTTGGTTTAGACTAGAATGTCATCAACCCGCGTTAATGCCATCATGAGGAGCGGATATCAAGAAGCAATGAAGACCACGCCTGCTCAAGATGAGCACTCTGCACTGGACCGTCCTACGCCAAGCATCGAATCGGTCTTGTCGGAGAGACTGTCCTCCCTGACATCATACAACTATTGCGTATTTTCTGCCCTGAGGAATGCGTGACACCAAAAAGCCTCGTCAGCCGCGTTAAAGTGCAGTTTAGTTATTCCACCGCATTGGCATGAGCATGTGTTGGCATAAGCATTATGGATGCCACAGGCATTATTGGCTTTTTTTCGCCACGACCAAGGCGATCACGTCCCTTACGTCGTTTGTTACCAGCAGCGTAAACCAATGCAGGAGACGGAATGAAAGTAAAAAGTGACGAAGCGATGAAAAATACGACCCCTAGAAAACATCACTGCTGCTGATACCTTAGGCCACGTCACGCGCACTGTTCTGAACCTGCCTTTCGAGTGCAGCAAATCATATTGTGGGGACAACAGTTGCAAAGTTTCGTCCGCTGCTAATCTTTTTTACCGCAAAGCGTTCTATGGCACCGGTAGGGAAGAAATACGCTTTTTTTCGTTCTCAGAGATACGTTCGGCTCTGAGGCAAATAAAAGCGTCCACTAGAACTGCTCAGCTTAACGAGCGGCCGCCTAGCTACCGCGACTATCAACTGTTACGCGCAATTGTAAAGCGATAGTGTTATGGGTTCCTTTCAGCGGATAACCCGACGTAATTGGCGTCGTAGCTGATCTATGCGGAAAATCCAGATTCAAATTTTAAATTATGATTATGACATCGTAGCGTGACTGAAATGTGATTATGACATGTAAGGAAGTAGAAAAGGAAATTCGCTGAAAATATTCCCACACTGCTTACATTCTGAAGGCGCCGCCATGCCGCCCAGCGGCATGACTTGGCTCGAGGGGAAGCGAGGAAGCCGACGTTCCCGCTAGGTTGCGCGCGGCTGGTCTTCTTGCCCATTCGATTCAAACCCTTTTTGAGTCACCCTACGTTTGTCGGCGGCATTTTGGTGGAGCCGCTGGGTAACGCCCCGTGCACGCTCACCACGAAGACAATTTTGACGCTGATCCCCGAAGCTTGGAAACAACACCCGTCCACAAGGCGAGCCGCTGACTGCGAGGCCTGGAACCTGAGTTCAGCCACTGACGAAGCCAGTGCGTACCATGACATCCATTACCGGCAGACAGACAGGTCAGCCTTTCGACACTGTCTCGCCGGTTGTGCTCGTTACACCTCGCACGCCGCCATTCTTCCACAGCGATATATTCTAGGATGTCGTGGACTGGTTGCCCAGCTTTGATCGTGTGCCCACTTTCAACCAGTGGGACAACCAGCGAATGCCACGAAAGGTGTATTTCGCGTTTAAAGGCTCGACAAAGATTGTCCGAGAACCATGAGGCTTCTTTTACCAACCGGGAAGCGTACCGCCGTGAGTTCCTCACCACTTTGAGCACAAACGAACGAAAAGAAATTGACGAAATCGCTCTTGGCTCCAGGTCACAGCAGTCCAACGAAAACGTCGTCATGTTTACCGAAGATATGAAGCGCCTCTTCAATCGTGCTGACCCTGCCATGCCCGAGGCAACCAAGGTCGCCACCAAATGCATGGCGTGAAGGAGCAGCTCTTTGCTGGCCTCATACGCGATCCTCCAAGAACCGTCGGCGACTTCGCCAAAGGAGCCACAGCTATTGAACTTTCTTTCCAGGAACACAGTGCGCCGTACGGTCGTCAGGGAAGTGTTGCAGCTAACAACTAGTGTGCGTCATTGCCTGTCGCCGGGGAAGAGGCGCTTCGGGTGCTTGAGCGGAGTGTGGTTCGTGAAGAACTGCGCAACCTCCGCTTAGTTGCTCCACCTGGAATTATTGCAGCTGTAGCCAATGTCGTCCGTGACGAAATTCGGCAAGCTATGCAGCCACTACCGCCACCACAGCTGGCACCGTACTCCATGAGCTACAGCGAAGCCCTACAGAATCCACAGCGGGAGCCGTAAATCATGAACTACAGCGAAGCACTAACGAAACCAATCTCGTTGCCGCATATATACCGTCTTGCTGCTGACGCAATGTAGGGGTACCTTCTCCCCGTCGAGTTGCGTGACCTGCGCCCTGTTCTACGAAAATCGGGCGTGTGGCGCACACCCAACAACCGGCCGCTCTGCTACCACCGCGGGGAGCCAGGTCATGTCCTCCGCAACTGCCCATATCGGCGGATGGGCTTAAGAGGGTTTCCACCGGGCGCACCTCGACCGCGCTATTGTGAGAGACAGCGGGACATTGAACAGCACCTGGCCGATTATGTGCGGCCCTCAACGCCTCCACGACGTCAGTCTAGGTCGCCGTCTCAGACGGGTTCCTTCGCCCAGTCGCGCATTACCCTCTGGCCAGTTCAGAGGCACGTCCCGCCGCTGCCGCAGATAGTGAACAGCCTCCATCCGACTAGTTGATGCGACGACCCACACGCCTAAGACCTCACCCACCGACCTCAAAGACGATCTCACCGTCGACAACACCGATGACCACACCGACGACACCACCGATGAATTGTAAAAGAACTGTTGCCGCCGCCGAAATTTTAGTTGCCGCCGAAGGCCATGACGTGACAGCACTAGTGGATACGGAAGCAGTCTTTACTGTCATGAGAAGCCAGCTAGCCACGACGCTCAGAAAGGTTGTAAAACCTTGGCCAGGGCACCAGGTACGCACAGCTGGTTGCCGTGTGATAATGCCGATTAGCGCCTGCACACAGCCGTATAAAGATCCGCGGTGCAATTTTTATTCGCTCCTTCGCCATGCTACGAAAATGCTCCAAAGAAGTGATTCTCGGCATGGACTTCCTTAATGAGTATGGGGCGGTCATCAACCTGCAGGAGCAATTGGTATCGTTTTCGACATAACAAGCCGTTGATACTGACCTCGAGTCGCATAGCACTATGCATTTCTTACGACTATATAACGATATCGTCGAGAGCAAGCAAGTTTGTCACAGTCCAGAGTGATACCAGCTTCGGTACTCGGGGCATTGCCCAAGCGAACATATCGCTGCTACTGCTTCGGCAATTTTGCATTACTCGCGCCTTTGTCGACCTTGCTGATGCGCGTACCGAGCTCTTAGTGATCACCTTTAGTTGGGATCCCCAACATTTGACGAAAAACAAAGTGATTGCCCATTTTGAAGAACTTGGTGAGTATTCCGGCCACTTGCAACCGAAGGCACCATCGGGCAAGCCTCCCCGATGCGGAACAGGGCACGGCAGCAGCCATTAGGACCGACGTGAACGCTGACCTTCTGGCTGATCAGAACCGCCGCGTGCAAAGCCTAATTGAATCTTTCCGCGACTGTTTTGCGTCAACCTCCCTGGTTCGTCAGACGCCAATAACTGAGCACCGCATTATCGTCGATAGTTACCAGAGGCCGCTATGTCAGGGTCTTTATTCCATCCGCCGCCAAGCTGCCGAAATGCTACGCAACGACGTCATAAACCATCGACTAGCCCCTGGGCATCACGTTCTTTCTAGTAGCAAAGAAAAAGGGCAGCCTACGATTCTGCGTGGGTTAGAGGTGTCTCAACAACGTTACGAAAAATGGTGTCTATCCATTGCCGCCCATTAATGACTCGTTAGACCGCGTCCGCCATACTACCAACTTTTCGTCATTCAACCGGCGTAGTGGGTATTGGCAAATCGAGGTAAACGAACGTGACCGAGAAAAGACCACCTTCATCACTCCTGACGCACTGTACGAATTTAAGCTGTTTCGTAAGGTATAGGTGCGGGATAGTTGTTAATGCATTGTAAGCCGAAAAGCGCGAAAAAAAACACACGGACGCAAGAAAGACGAAAGACAAGCGCAAAGCGTCTTTCTTGCGTCCGTGTGTTTTTTTGTTCGCGCTTTTCGTCTTAAGCTGCTTTCCTTCGGCTTGCGTTCAGCCCCTGAAACGTTCCAACGCATGACGGACACCATGATAATTGACCTGAAGTGGCAGGCCTGCCTTTTGTACATCGACGACGTCGTGATTTCCTCCTGCATGTTCGAGGAGCACCTGAAGTGTCTGCGTGCTGTTTTGGAGGCAATACGTTCCGTTTTTCTGTCTCTCATGCCTGAAAAGTGCCACATGGCATTTAGAGAGCTAAAGATACTTCGCCACATTGTGAGCGCTGAGGACATTAGTCCTGACCCCGAAAAGACGGCTGCCTTTTCTGCATTCTCCAAGCCAACAGATAAACGAAGCTTGCCTTATTTTCTGGGACTCTGCATTAATTATCGCAGATTCGTTCAAAATTTCTACAAGTTCGCAGAGCCGCTTACTCGCCTGACGAAAGACTCCGAACCCTTCTTCTGGGGCCCGGATTAGGAAAAAACTTTCACTGAACTTGAATCCCGCCTCCAATCTGCACCTATTCTTTATCACTTCGACGTTGAGGCCGGCACAAAACTGAACACAGATGCCAGCAATGTTGGCCTTGGTGCGGCGACTGTGCAGTTGCAAGGCGGTGTAGAACGCGTGACCCCTTACCCGAGTCGCACTTTGTCCAGTTCCGAAGCGAATTATTCCACCACGTAAAAAGAGTGTCTGGCTACTGACAACGCAGTCACGAGATTTCGTCCGTACCTATGCGGCCGCCCGTTTCGAGTCGTGAGCGATCATCGCTCCTTATGTTGGCTTGCGAACATGAAAGATCCATCGGGGCGGCCTGCACGATGGAGCCTTCGGTTCCCAGTGTTCGACGTCACAATCATGTATACGTCCACTCAGATGCATAGTGACGCTGTCTCTCCCTAGCTTCCTTTCTGTGCCCACCGAATGAGTCTGAAGATGATTCTTCTTTCCTGGGCGCTGTGACCACATCCGCCCTCGCCCAATACTAGAGTGCCGACTGCGAACTGCTGCCTCTCATCGTGTACCTCGAAGGAACCGCTCGGTCTCCGCCCCGACTCTTCTCGCGTGGACTCTCATCGTTTTGTTTACGACATAAAGTCCTCTACAAGAGAAACTACGGCCCGACCGAAACTGCGTATCTCCTTGTAGTCCCATATGCGCTTCGTCAGTAAGCTCTCACTGCTTGCCACGGCGACCGTTCTTCTGGCCACCTCGGATTTTCAATAACATTGGGACGCCTCTGCCACACCTACTACTGGCCCCGGTTTGCTGCGGTTGTCCAATGCTAGGTTAGAACCTGTCGTGAGTGTCTACACCGCAAGATACTGCGAAAAAACCGGCCGGCCTCATTGAACTAAATTGATGCACCGCGAATCCCATTTCAGCAGGTCGGCATGGACTTAATAGGCCCACTTCCAGTGTACTCCTTATGTCCTTAGGTAACCGGCATGTTGTTGCCACTGCCTATCTCAGCCGTTACTGTGAGACCAAGGCTGTTACCCCTGGCACCACGGCTGAAATTGCACAGTTCTTTGTTCACCACATTGTGGTTCGCCACGGCGTCCCACGGTTCTATTAACTGACCGGGGAACCGCCTTTACGTCGGCTCTTACACATGAGGTCTTGAATCTCAGTGGCACCAGTCATAGAAAAACGACTGCTTACAATCCTCAAACGAATCAACTGAGAGTCTGAATAAGACCATTGTAGATATGATGTTTATGTATGTCGACGATGGCCGTCACAATTGGGATGAGATACTTCCTTATATCACGTTTTCGTATGCACTACCCTAACAGAAACGAAGCGCTTCACTCCGTTCTCTTCGGTGCGTGGCCGTGACACCCTGATCATGCTGGATGTCATGCTGTTTCCCGGTTGTGCCCCCTCGTCTGTCGCGGGCGCTGACCAATTTGTTAGCGACGCAGAAGCCGCTCGCTATCTTGCTAGACACCGATTTCGACACCAGCAGGAAACCGACGCCGGCGCTACAATCTCCGCCACAAGGAGGTGATTTACAGTCCCGGCGAGCACGTCTGGGTATGGAGCCCAATACGCTTGCGCGGGCGCTCTGAACAGTTTCTGCGCCCCTACTTCGGCCGCTACGAGGTGCTACGTCAAATCAGCGAGGTGAACTATGAAGTGCTTGCGCAAGGCACTGTCCGCTCTTCCCGACCGCCCAACTCTGAAGTCGTCCTCGTGTCGTCTCATGAAACCGTATTACTCCCGTTAGCCCCTGGGGGGTTTCACATTCAGTGCCGACGCCACACGTACCTTTGCACTTTCGGTGCCTGTATACTGTTTCCCCCTTGGCGGTGGCACTGAGACGATGCCTCTAGAAAAGAGGGGGGGGGGGGGGACAATGCCACACTGATCACATTCTGCCCGCGCCGCTATGCGGCCGAGCGGTATTACTTGGCTCGTGAGTGAGCGAGGAAGACGATGTTTCCGCTCAGATGCGCGCTGCTCTTTTCTTGGACATTTGATTAAAAGCCCCTTTTGAGTCGCCCTACATTTCTCGGCGACAATATTCTGAGGCTAATATTATTAACATTATTTGGCTATAGCATCCATAACCGTTTGGTTGCAGTCAAACACGATACCTTTCAGCCACTGCTGCGCATTCGTTCGACGTGGAAAGGGGAGGCCGCCGTGTGTGGCCTGTGTCATGAAAATTGTGAAAAACAGAAGGATAAAAAAAGAAAAAATATATAGTACACTGAAGCCAATCCGTAAGGCTATGAGGCAATGGAGTTAATGGGTTGTTTTCTATACATGTTGAATTGATGATTTTCTACATTCAGTTCCCCCGTGTCTCAGGGATCTCTGAGGGCCTGAGAGACCTAAAACCACTGCTGGCCCAGTGGTCCAGCCGGTAAGCAAAGCGATTTCAGGTGCTGCCACCGGAGCTTTTGAGACCCAGGTTGCTCTTTTCTAGCTATCCCTTGTGACGAAACAATGTATTCAACTTTCACCTGCCAGGGTGGGCAGTTTGCTCAGAATCGCCGCCGCGGTGGCTGAGTAGTTATGGCGCTCGGCTGTTGGCCCGAAAGACGCGGGTCTGTGGGTTCGCTCCCGGCCGCGGCGGTCGAATTTCGATGGAGTCAAATTTCTAGAGGACCCTGTGCTGTGCGATGTCAGAGCACGGTAAAGAACCCTAAGTGGTCGAAATTTCCGGAGCCCTTCACTACGGCGTCTCATAGCCTGAGTTGCTTTGCGACGTTACACTCCTTAAACCTAAACCAAAGTTTGCTCACAATCCAATGGACAGGTTTGGATGATGCCACAAGGTCACGACACCTAGGATGCCTACTTGCCACCTAAGATGCTTCTCTCGGAACGTTTCGTAGATTTTTTGCTTACGGCCAACAATGCCGATGCCGGCTTCCCTGCGGCACGGGCTTCTTAACGCATTTGCATTAATAATAACATAATGAACACTGACCGTCATATCAAAATTCATAATGGCTTCCTATACTGATGAAAGGAGCTATTAGCAATACCGGCCAAGGAAGCCATTAAAGGTACCGAGTCATAACCTGAAGCAGAATGTTAAAGTCCCCGTATTTTTACTGCTTCCAGGCACCACTCATGCGGTTGTCACCTGACGTTTCAAGCTATGTGAGCAGTGTGTGCTGGACAAAACCAGACGAACTCTCACACATTCTTTTGTCCACCCGCCGCCATAACACCACATCTCACTGTGTTGCTTCCAGCACTCTAAATCCAACGCGATCAAACTCTGCGCCTGCCGAAATGTCCAAAAAAAGAGCACCACAGAGCGCCGTAACTAGGAAAAACCAATTAGGAAAAAGAACTACACGAATATGACGGAAGCACCCAGTTTACATTAGGTGCGTACTACGAGTTTCAGTTGTTCTGGACCATTAAGGCGTACATACCACACGTAAATTTCTTGGTCAACTCGTCTCAGAAACTCATCTGGTGCCTTGAGCTCGTCAAGATGGCAGGGCAGTATGGCTGGACTTAATTGTTCAAAATGTCAGATATTTTCATATTGAACGTCATACATTCATATTAAATGTCATATATTTCATATTTATTGGGCATGGCGGCACTGCTAAGATGATGACCAATAACCCTGTCATTTTCTCGTTCAGGCCCTTGGTCTTGTGCTGTACTACGTCCACGACTATGTCTACGGCGTCCGGTTCCCTGACGTGGTGCTGACACCATCCATTCTGCCGACCAACGAGCGCTGCAGCGATTCACGGGACCAGGATACCTGCGACGGAATGCTCGGGCAGCTAGATTTGCTCGGCTGCACGCCACCCGGAAGCGCGCGAGGAAGAACAACGGCATCGATATCACCTGCCTATAGATACGGCGGCACGCCCCACACCGGCATTGGGCACGGTGGCACTGCTGGGATGATTACCAGTAACCTTCTCGTTTTCTTCGTTCAGGCCCTTGGTCTTGTGCTGTACTACGTCCAGACTGTCTACGGCGTCCGGATCTCTGACGTGGTGCTGACACCATCAATTCTGCCGACCAATGAGCGCTGCAGCGATTCACGGGACCAGGATACCTGCGACGGAATGCTCGGGCAGCTAGATTTGCTCGGCTGCACGCCATCCGGAAGCGCGCGAGGAAGAACAACGGCATCGATATCACCTGCCTATAGATACGGCGGCACGCCCCACACCGGCATTGGGCACGGTGGCACTGCTGGGATGATTACCAGTAACCTTCTCGTTTTCTTCGTTCAGGCCCTTGGTCTTGTGCTGTATTACGTCCAGACTGTCTACGGCGTCCGGATCTCTGACGTGGTGCTGACACCATCCATTCTGCCGACCAACGAGCGCTGCAGCGATTCACGGGACCAGGATACCTGCGACGGAATGCTCGGGCAGCTAGAATTTCTCGGCTGCACGCCACACGGAAGCGCGCGAAGAAAAACAACGGCATCGATATCACCTGCCTATAAATACGGCGACACGCCCCACACCGGCATTGGACATGGCGGCACTGCAAAGATGATGACCAGTAACCCTCTCGTTTTCTTCGTTCAGGTAAGAAAGCGTTCTGAGAAATGTTTTCGAAGTAATGACATATTTGTGAAGGGGCTGCGGTGCGCACGGCAAATGCGTTCTACCATTTTTGAATATCTCGCCTGTTTAAAGTGCCTGCTGTTGTTAGCCGATGACGTGGAGTCTAATCCAGGCCCGACTTTTCAAGATGTGTTGAGTGAAGAGCAAAGATTGCTACTGATAAGAATGGGATCAAAAACAAAAACAAGGCTACTAATGAATCATTAGAAGCAATCCACGCTAAGTTGTACAAGCTAACCCTTCTTGAGTCGAGAATTGCTGGCGTTGAAGGAAAGGTTTCGTGTTTAAAGGCAGCATGAATAAATTACTACATCAACTTAACGATCCAGAGAACAGGGGTAGGAGATCCAACGTAATTTGATAAGGTATAAAAAAATCAAAAGAAGAAACTACAGAAGACCTTGAGACTGAAGTAATTGAGGGCGTTATAGTTACCACCTTTGGCGTAAAAATCTTGCGGCTGAAAGAATTCATCGCCTAGGCGCGGCAAAGGCCAACAAATCCCGACCTGTCAATCTAAAATTATGTGAGTTTCGAGACAAAGCAAAAATCTACCAAAACTGCCACAAATTGAAGGACTCCGAAATATCAGTAAGCGAAGAGTTCTCACCACGACTTTGTAACATTCAAAAAAAGCTTTGGGACAGATGTAAGCCAAAAAAGGACAAAGGCAACAAAGTTTCCTTGGCCTTTGACAAGGTTAAAGTTAACGATGTGCATATACCTTGGGGCGATGATCAGTTAACCAAAGTAGCTGTAAGAAAGAAAAAAAGAACACGAAGGAAAAAATTGAGCAAACACGACACACTCTACTTCTTAACAATAACCAACATATCTGCCAGAAGCTTTGTGAATAAAAGAACTGAACTTAAAGCCTTTATAATCGAACATAGCCCTGACGTTATCACCTTAACAGAAACCTCGCTCTCTCCCAGCATATCAGATGCGGATATTTTTCCGCCTGGCTTTACCATGACGCCTAAGCACCGAGGTACACGTGGCGGTGGAGTGGCAATCCTGATAAAAGATAGCATACACGCAGCGGCCATCCCAGGTATCAACGACGTTCATGCGCTTTGGTGGGAAATCACCATGGGTCAATGCTTACCTCACTTAGGCACGAGGTACTGGCCACCTGACGGCACCGACGAAACGTTGTGTCTGATGGTAGATTATAATAATAATAGTCATGTCTATTTTCACTACTGAGTAAAGAGGAGCGAAAATAGTTGGGTGGAGAAAACGCTGATCTATCGGCACCTTGACGGCATTCCAGCGATCTTTACATCAGGAGCAACTTCGAGGCATACAGCGCATATCTGAAACACTATTGTTTTTTGTTTGTTTTTCACAGCCTTTCTTGAAGTACAACTGCACTTAAAAAACTAAATGGAAAACCAAAATATTCATTGTTATACAAGTGCACAACACAGAGATGAAGTAACACTGAAAGCCTGAAACAGAAGGGGAAAACGGACATGAAAAACAAAATCAACATGGTTCATCCCACATAAAGGTTGGCGATGTGTCTAAGCGGGATTGAAATGACATCCACGCTCTGGAAGTCCAGATTATTTAAAAACGTTGTTCTTACAGGCGATTTTAAGCACGCTTGCATAAATTGGGATACCCTCCACGATGATAACATAGACATACTTAGCGCAAAAGCACTGCTTTATATCTTTTAACTCTGCTCTCATTCAAGTCATCTGCGGCCCAACGCGCGTTACGAAAACAAGTACTAGTACTCTTGATCTTACGTTTATTAGTGACATAGTTCAGTTTACAAATTATTCATGTGAGGTAGCAGATGGTTTTTCAGATCACAAGGCTACATTATGTGTCCTCCCATTAAGAACACAAAGTTCTGTTCAAAGACGGAAAGCATAGATTTCTGACCTGTCTATAGCGGATTTACCCGCATTCTTGACCATTTGGAACTGTCATAATTTTTTTTCTAGTTCTCAAGTTCCCACAGTGTCTGTCAACCAGTTATAGCCATATTTTGTAACTATCGTGAAAGATTGCTTATCTAAGTATATAAAACAAAAATCCAGCCAGTGCATCGTAGAAGCCCATGGATAATAAGAGGAAATATGCATCTTATGCGTAGAATTGCTGGATTAAGAAAGTTGAAACACAGACATCACTTCCGCAGATACGCTGTGAAAATCCGCAGCCATTGGCAGGCACTCAAACAAGCTGCGAAAGCGGCCAAGCAGGAATATATGAACGTCACATTATCTAATTTTATGTAGTTCGCTCCACATAAATTCTGGCGGTACATGACCTCAAAGACTAGAAATAGTAAATCTCATCCGAACGGAGGACTATTCACAACTACTTTCTTTAACAATTACTTTAAATCTGTGTTTAAACTTTATGTTGGCACCATCTATGCGATAGAACACCAGATTAACGGCAACAACAATACACTCGAGGAAAAAAAATTAACTGAAGAAAGAACATTTGGCTTACTTCTCAGTACTGGTACAAACAAATCGACCGGTCCTGACAATATACCGAATGCATTCCTGAAACGTTACGCTGAATGGATTTCCAAATACTTGCTGGTTTTATATAAGAGATCAATGGAAACTGCAGAACTATGAAAAATGTGCAAAATAGCTAAGGTAATTCCGATACATAAATTAGGAAACCCAGCCATTGTTTCCAACTACCGTCCTATTTCTCTTACATGTGCGGCCTGTAAAATCCGAGAACATTTTATTTTGCAGCACATTACAACATTTCCTGCAGACCACAAATTAATTATTCCCTATCAACATGGCTTCCGGAAAGGTTTGTCTACAACGACACAATTGCTAAAAACGGTCCATGACTTAGCTATGACAATCGATAAAGGGGGGCAAACAGATATGTTATTCCTCAAATTGCCAAAAGCCTTCGACCGGGTATCTCATTCTAAACTTCAATAAAAGCTAGTTCACTTTATTGGTAACCGGACAATAACTAACTGGTTAAAAGCCTATTTAAATGGTCGTCACCAATATGTCCACTTGGAAAACAGCGAGTGAGACGTGGCAGAAGTATTATCTGGCGTGCCACAGGGGTCAGGGCTTGCACCAATTCTTCTATTTCTTTTTTTATGGTTTGAGCAAGGATATCGACGCAACAGTACGTATTTTTGCGGATGACTGCGTCATCTACAACAAAATCAATAGCCCTGCTGACCAAATAGACCTAAACAACTCACTGCAGTATGTATCGAAATATTGTGACAACTGGCAGATGGCCCTCAACCCGGAAAAAACTGTCTGCATGACACGCACTAGAAAGAAAGAGCCATTAAATTGCAATTATGAAATCGAAAAGAAGACACTCGCAAAGGTAATTATTATTGCTTAGGACCTACGATCGAACGAGCACATGACACACATTACCACAAAGGTGCATTCTGCTCTTTAATTTATAGCCCCGCCGCGGTGGCTCAGTGGTTAAGGCGCTCGACTACTGATCCGGAGTTCCCGGGTTCGAACCTGACCACGGTGGCTGCGCCTTTATGGAGGAAAAACGCTAAGGCGCCCGTGTGCTGTGCGATGTCAGTGCACGTTAAAGATCCCCAGGTGGCCGAAATTATTCCGGAGCCCTTTACTACGGCACCTATTCTTCCTTTCTTCTTTCAATCCCTCCTTTATCCCTTCCCTTACGGCGCGGTTCAGGTGTCCAAAGATATATGAGACAGATACTGCGCCATTTCCTTTCCCCAAAAAACCAATTATTATTATTATTATTTAATTTATAAGACGTTTCCTTCGACTTGCTTCACCGGAAACAAAACTTTTGGCACACCTTTTACTTGTTCGTTCCGTGATAGAATAGAGTATTATTACCTGGCTTTCCTGCGCTAAACCATGTATTGATAGTGTAAAGAAGACGACGAGCATATGCCCAAGCCGCATGGTTATCGCCTGGTGCATGCTCCTGGCTCCATTGTAAAGAAGACGACGAGCATATGAGCGAGCTGCATGGACATCGGCTGACACACGCTCTCGGCTCGACTAGCTGACCCGCTGTTGGTAATGCTCCCGTTAGGAAGCTTCTCAGAATAAACCCTACCTTACATTTGGTGGAGGTGCGGGGTGCGTCCTCTCGCCCTGGAACTCCGCAACGAACGCTACCCCTACCGCGATGCCTAACCACCAAGCCGTCCAAGTGAGTCCGGCCGCCGTCATCTGTGCTGGTTCTCTCCGCCAGCGAGACTCCGCTATCTTCAGTGGCACGGACGACCATGACGTTGAAGATTGGCTCGCATCGTATGAGCGGGTGAGCGCATACAACAAGTGGGACGCGGAAACCAAACTGAACAATGTGGTTTTCTATCTAACGGGCGTTGCGAATCTGTGGTATCGGAACCACGAGGCGGGTATTACATCATGGTCTGTTTTCAAATATAACTTCTCAGAGGTATTCGGCCGCCCGGCAGTCAGAAATCTCCGTGCCGAACAGGGCTTGCGTGCGCGGCCACAGCAGGTTGGCGAGAACTTCACGAGTTACATCGAGGATGTCGTCGATCTGTGCAAGAGGGTGAACGCTCAAATATCCGAAGCCGACAAGATCAGGCATATTCTCAAGGGCATTGATGACGACGCCTTTCAGATGTTGTTGACGCGAGACCTGCGCACCGTCGCGGAAGTCATCACCCTGTGTCAGAGCTTCGACGAACAACGCGAGCAGAGGGCTCTGACACGCGAACGCACCACGAACGTCGACTCGCTTGCTGGCCTGAACGATGCAAGAGACCAGTCATCGCTCCTACCACACATCAACAGCTTCATCCGAGAAGTAGTTGCTCGCCAGCTCTCGCTTATTTCCCGCCATCAAGAGCCATCACCTCACATAACTCCGAATTTGCGGCACATCATTCAAGAACAGGTCGCTGGAGCTCTCCCGCAAGACCCTCAGGCCACATCTGTTGCGGCCCCGCTGACATAAGCGGACGTTGTTGCGCGACCTCGTCCACCTACCTATGCTCCGCCTCCTGGTCCCGTTCGAGAGCCCGCTGCTTTTATTTCGCCGCCTGCTCATCTGCGAACCTCCTGGGGCACGCCTGGTAATAATCGACCGCCTGCTTAACTGGGAAACTCCTGGCGCACGCCTGACAACCGCCCGATCTGCTACTTCGGCGGCTTGCCAGGTCATGTGGCGCGGCTTTGCCGTCGACGCATGAACATCTCACGAACACCTCCTGAAGTTTCCGGTTACTGGTCCCAGCATCAGTACTCACCTTCTGCTGAGCCGCCCCTAAGCCGTCCTCTGTCTCCTGAGCGCACATCATTCTCTGGACGCCGTTTTCCTTCGCCACGTCTGCGCTCCACCTCTCCGATGCGACGGCGTCCCTCTACCACTCAAGAGGAAAACTAGGTGCCGCAGTTCCTGAGGCGAGAACTGCGCAGTTGTCGAAATTTGAAAGGCCTCGTCTGTCTGCCGGCAATTTAATTGAAGTTTTTGTAGAGAGCGTATCTGTGATGGCACTCGTCGACACTGGTGCTGCGGTTTCTGTCATGGATGCAGCGCTTTGCCGATCTTTGAAGAAAGTGAAGACGCCCCTTTCTGGCCTGTCGTTACGAACTGCAAGTGCGCACGTCATCCACCCGTTAGCAGCGTGCACTGCTCGAGTAGTCATAGCAGACATTCTATATTTGGTTGAGTTCATCGTTCTGCCGTCACGTTCGCATTCGATCATCTTGGTCTGGGACTTCCTATCGCTTCATGACGCGGTCATCGACTGTGCTCGGGCTCAAGTAGCGCTCTCCACGTAACCGAATCCCGTGCCAGAGACTGAAATTTGCGGTGCCCCTGTTCCTGCTAAGGTTTTTGTCGCCGACAGTACCGATATTCCTGCGTGCTCTTCCGTGATTGTGGCTCTCTCCTGTGCTTGTGTTCGCGATGCCTGTGTCCTTTTCACGCCGTCTCCTACTTTTCTGCGTCGCCATTGCCTGCCACTGCCTTAAGCCCTGCTCACTTTCTCCGCCGGCCTCACCGTACTGTGGGTCTTCAACCCGTTTTCAAGCCCCTTCACTTTGCGCCGTGGAGAATGCGTCGGCACCGCGCAGCTCTTTGATTCTGTTTTCAACCATCCCGACGCTGCCGCAGAATCACCGCCGGTCGCCATGGACGCCCTCAGCTCACCTACTCCTGCGCCCGCCCCATTGTTGACCAACCTATTCCTTCGCTCTATCGACGCCACTCTACCTCCAATTTAGCGAACCCAGCTTCTTGCGCTACTTGAGGAGTTTCGCTCGTCCTTCGATTGCCACCAAAGCGGTTCGGGGCGCACGTCGACTGTCGAGCATCACATTGAAACCTGCGCCCATGCCCCTCTGCGACAGCGCCTATATCTTGTTTCCGCCGCTGAACGAAGAGTTATTGAAGACCAGGTAGACACCATGCTTCAGAGCGGCGTTATTCAGCCTTCCACCAGCCCCTGGGCCTCCCCAGTTGGCCCCGTCAAAAAGTAGGATGGCTCCAATCCGTTTTGCGTCGATTACCGTCGCATTAATAAGATCACACGCAAAGACGTATACCCTCTGCCCCGTATTGATGACGCCCTGGACTGTCTACAAGGCGCGGAGCTCTTTTCTTCCCTTGATTTGCGCTCTGGTTATTAGCAGGTCCCAACGGCAGCTGCAGATCGTGCCAAAACCGCGTTCATGACCCCTGACGGCCTTTACGAGTTTACCGTCATGCCTTTCAGCCTGTGTAACGCTGCTGCTACTTTCGAGCGAATGATGGATACGGTTTTGCGTGGCCTCAGTGGAAGACGTGCCTGTGCTACCTGGACAATATCGTTATCTTTTCACCTAACTTCCAAACGCATCTATCTCGCCTGCGGGACGTCTTGACTTGCCTAAAAGACGTGGGCCTGCAGCTAAACTTAAAAAAATGCACCTTTGCAACCCGTGAACTGACAATTTTAGGTCACGTTGTGTCGAAAGACGGTGTACGCCCTGACCCAGCGAAACTTCGTGCTGTGACTGAATTTCCTAAACCTTCTACCACTAAAGAACTTCGCCGCTTCCTCGGGCTCTGCTCTTATTTTAGGCGTTTCATTCGCAGCTTTTCCTCAAATGCTGCCCCTTTGGCTCAGCTCCTCGGCGCCAATGTGGATTTTTCGGCTTCGTCACCCGCCTGCGACGACGCCTACAACACCTTACGTCGTCTCCTCACGGCACCTCCCATCTTGCGTCATTTCGACCCGGCGGCCCCGACTGAAGTTTACACGGATGCCAGTGGTATTGGTCTCGGTGCAGTGCTCGCTCAGCGCAAATATGGATACGACGAATATGTCGTTGCCTATGCCAGCCGCACACTTACGAAGGCTGAGTCTCACTACTCTGTGACTGAAAAAGAGTGCATCGCCATGGTGTGGGTCTTAGGCAAGTCTCGCCCGTACGTGTACGGCCGTCCTTTCGACGTCGTTACGGATCATCACGCCCTTCGTTGGCTTTCCTCTTTGAAATATCCTTCCGGCCGCCTGGCGCGATGGGCATTGCGTCTTCAAGAACACAACATCCGAGTGGTGTACCGGTTGGGCTGCAAACATCAGGACGCCGACGCTCCCCGCTCCCCGCTGAACTTGCCAGCCTCTGCGAAATCGTAGCCCCTGAGCAATCTTCCACCATCAGTGACATGCCTTCTGAACAGCGCAAAGATCCATGGATTCGTGCTCTTCTGGACTTTCTCTCCGACCCATCGGCGGTTAAACCATTCCGCGCGCTGCGTCGTCAAGCTTCCCAAGTTGAGATCCGAGATAACCTGTTTATCGCCGTAATTATCATTCTGATGGACGAAAATGGCTTCTCGTCATTCCACGCCACCTACGGTCCTATATCTGGTCATGTTTTCACACTGACTTGCAATGCGGTCACGCAGGCCTTTTCAAGACTTACTCGCGCCTCCGCCTCCGCTACTACTGGCGTGGCATGTACAATTTCGTTTTGAAATATGTACGCTCATGCCTCGACTGCCAACGCCGCAAGACACCCACTACCCTAACTGCTGGCGAGTTGCAGCCGATATCTTGTCCGCCTCGCCCTTTCGACCGCGTTGGCATTGATTTATATGGGCCCCTCCCCTATACTGCTTCTGGCAAACGATGGATCATTGTTGCCGTAGATCACCTCACGCGGTATTCTGAAACAGCCGCGCTCTCTGCTGCCACGGCACAGGATGTGGCATCCTTTCTTCAGCGTCGGTTCATCCTTCGACACGGTGCCCCTCGAGAACACCTCAGCGACAGAAGCCGTGTCTTCCTATCTGATGTCATCAAATATCTGCTCCGTGAGTGCAACGTCATCCATCGGACTTCCACCGCTTTCCACCCTCAAACCAACCGCCTCACTGAACGCTTTAACCGCACTCTGGGGGACATGCTGTCTATGTACATCGGCTCAAACCACACGACCTGGGTTCTTATTCTCCCGTATATTACGTTCGCGTACAATACTGCTACGCAATCTACGAAAGGACTTTCTCCTTTCTTCCTCCTTTATGGCCGCCATCCCTCCGTTCCCATTGATACTGTTCTCCCCTACCACCCTGACGCATCTGAGTGCACCACCGTTTCCGAAGCCGCCAGGCACGCCGAAGACTACCACCAGATCGCCCGGTCGCTCACGACAGCTTCCCAGTCCCTTCAAAAAACGCGCCACGATGAAGATCAACGTCCCCAACATTTCTCGCCCGGCTCTCTTGCCAGTACTACGGGCCTCTCCCGGAAATTGCTGGCTAAATATCAAGGGCCCTGTCGTGTCCTGTAACAAACATCTCCAGTCAACTATATTGTTGAGCCCCTCACGACGTCACCCGATCTCAGACGCCGCGGCCGTGAGACTGTACATGTCCAGCGCCTCAAGAGATACTACGACACCGCTGTCTTGTCCGCCTCTTAAGTCGCCAAGATGGCTCCTCTTCTGCCCGGGGGTCATTGCAAAGAAGACGACAAGCATATGCGCAAGCCGCATAGTCATCGCCTGGTGCATGCTCCTGGCTCCATTGTAAAGAAGACGACGAGCATATGCGCGAGCTTAATGGTCATCGCCTGACACACGCTCTCGGCTGGACTAGCTGACCCGCTGTTGGCCCAGCTCCCGTTAGGAAGCTTCTCAGAATAAACCCCACCTTACAATAGATTAGAAAGTGTCCTGCGAAAAGCTGTCCGATTTATTTTCAACAAATATAGTCATCATAAATCCCCCACACTGCTCCTGCAAAAAGCTGGCCTCTCTACACTCCACACACGAACCAGACTGATGCGGCTTAAGTTTCTGCCCGTCCTTTTGAATGATGGCACAGAACTTGATAAGACTAGCTATCTGCTTGATCCTAACACACCTGTCACAAGAACAAAACATGAAAAACATCTATCTGAATATAGATACCATAGTGACGCATGCAATTTTTATTTTTCCCACATGTGATTCTTGAGTGGAATATGCTGGCTCCTGAAATCATGAACCAGATGTGCCCTGAAGCAGTTGTATTGCAGCTAACAAACCATTTTGAAAATTATTAACAACACTGTCACCATGTGTTTACATGTACCTTAGTGTAAAGTGAAAAAGTTCCTTCTGTTTCTTTCCTTTTTGTTTTGACTTTTTCATATGTATGTGAACCCGATCTTGTTACGTCCATAAATTGAGGCCAACAGTAGGTAATAAATATAAATAAACAAATAAATAAATAAAGTAATATTACTATCTGTATACAATAATGAAAACGCATGCCCACGTACTTCATTAGTGTGATATGGTTATACCATAGGCCTTTACACAGTACAACTTTTCTTCCTTTGTTCGATACGAGTGTGTTACTGGGTTGAGAATCGATGAGTGTGTCTTCGTGAAACTGCTTTTCCCTGGTAATTTTGGGAATGTTTTATGTATGAAAAAAAATTGACAAGACAGGTACCCCTACGTAAGTCGATATTCGGCGAGAGTAGTTAACGTATCAACATCTTCGGATATATTAGGATAGAGAGCATGAAAATGACTTTATATCCGCTCAGTTTTAAAGTGTTTTTGGCTTTCTCTGCATACTCTCAAAACCGCTGTTCTAGGCACGCGGCGCCGATCACGACCTTTTTCTCGGTCAGGGCGCTTCATAAAATCGTCGCATAGACCGTACTACAATCCTACATTCTCCACATACTCTTATCTTTCCATTGTATCCACAGTCTGATTGGTTCCCGTCGTAACCGCTCTCTGGTAACACATTTCAGCGCCCTCGACGTCGCATACTCCTTCCACGGTAAACGTCAATCCACCTAGTCCTTTAAGGGTAACTACCCACAGGGTGGTTACCATGGAAACAACCATACACTCGCGCCTTAGGCTCTCGCCATTTGTTGCACGTTAATCATCCGTCAGCTAAGCTTCCCCCGGTACTCGCCATAAACTCCTCTTTCCAACGTGACCTTCCTCAGATTGGCGAATCCCTCCTTCTTCCAAGGTAACTATACTGTCTGGGTGGTTCCCCTGCAAACAGCCCACCAGCCGCGCCTTCTTACACTCTACCCATACCCTCCTCGTTACCGAGTAACCATTCTCCTCCTTCCAAAGTCAGTAAACTTCGGCTGGTTTCCATGTCACTCTCTGGCCATAATTCTGCTTAGGTTATTATCCTAAGGTTGTGGATTCATCCACTCTCTCCATAACCTCCCGCTTTCACGGTACCCAACTTCCGGGAGGTTTCTGTGGTAATCACCAACCGAGTGGTTATTATGACAACGCACCCACCGATTATTCTCATGAGTACAACGTACCACTACTACTACTACAATCACAACATGAAACCCAAGAACGGGAGCTTGGCAGCAATCGCTATAAATCTCTTAGCCGATCCTCTGTAGATCGCTTAAATGCGTTGGCAGCCAGACGTTCATTATATCAGTGGTTGACACACTAAATTTCATTATATCCGAGGTTGTACGCTTAGGTTCGCTACATGCAAAATCGAAGCACTAAGTACGTTACATGTGAGGCCCAGACACATAAGCTCGTTACATCCGAGGTGGCGTACTTCGATTAATTATATACGAGGTTAACGCACTAAATAACGCATACTAAAGTTCGTTATATAAGAGGGTTTTTTCTGGTCTTCCCACTGGCTACTGGCAAACGGCGGTCGCAATTTTGTCTGGCATTGGCGCTTATATTATTTATCATCATCAACTTGACTACGCCCACTGCAGAGCAAAGGCGTCTCTCATATCTCTCTATTAACCCGGTCCTTTAGCTGCTGCGCCCTACCAATTCCTGCAAACTTCGTAATCTCATCCGCCCACATTACCTTCTGCCATCCTCGGCTATGCTTGCCTTCTCCTGGAATCCACTCCGTTACCCTTAAGGAGCAGCGGTAATCTTGCCTTCGCATTACGTGTCCTGCCCAAGCCCATTTCTTCCTAATGACGTCGTCTAGGATGTCATTAACGCGCGTTTGTTCCCTCACCCACCCTGAACGTTTCTGGTCTCTTAAGGTTACACCTATGAAATTTCTATCCATAGCTCGCTGCGTTGTCCTTAACTTGAGCTGAACCCTTTTCGTTAGCCCTCATGTTCCCGCCCCGTAGAGGAGTACCGGCAAGATACAGGTGTTGTATACTCTCCTTTACAGGAATATCGATAAACTGCCAATAATGAACTGCGACAATCTGCCATATGCTCCACGTCAATCTTATTCTTCCAGTTATTTCCATCTCATGATCCGCTTTAGCGGTCATGACGTGCCGTAAGTAGACATATTCCATTGCCAGTTCCAGCACCTCGCTATCAATTGTGAACTGCTGTTCCCTTGCTGGAGTGTTGGAGATTATTTTGGTTTTCTGCATGATAATTTTTAGATCGACCGTTCTGCTCTGCCAGTCTAAATAATTGATCATGGTTTGCAATTCATCTCCTGAGTGACCCCGCAAGGCAATGTTACTTGCGAATCACAGATTTTAAGGTGTTCACCAGCAACTCTTATCACCAACTGTTTCCAATTCAGGCCCTGGAATACCTCCTGTAAACAGGCGGTGAATAGAATTGGCAAGATCGTGTCTCCCTGCCTGACGCGCTTCCTTATTGGAATTTTGTTGCTGACTTTATGGAGGACAATGGTTGCTCTGCAGTTGCTATAGACATCTTCCAGTATTTTCATATAAGGGTTTTCTACACCGTTATTCCTCAAAGCCCGCATCACTTCTGATGCTTCCATTGAGTCAAATGCTTTCTCATAATCAATAAAAGCTATATATAGGAGCTGGCTCTCTTCTGCGCACTTATCTTCGACCTGATTGATAGTGTGAATACGATTGTCCAGTACCTTTTACGAAAGCCTCTCTGATCATTTGGTTGATTGAAGTCTAAGGCTGCCCCGGCTTTATTAGCGATTACCTTATTAAATATCTTGTAGGCAACGGATAGTAAATTGATTGTCCTGTAAGTTTCTATGTCCTTGGTGTCTCTTTTCTAAAGCATTAAGATAATTTTGCGCTCTTCAAAGCTTTTGGTATGGTCTAGGTCATAAGGAATTTCGTATACAGGGTGCCTAGTTTTCCTACCACAAACTCTTCGTCCTTAAAAAGATCGGCTGTTACCTGATCCTCACCAGCTGCTTTTCCTGTTTGCATTGCTGCTAAGACCTTCGTTACTTCCTCTTTCTTTACTGGCGGGATGACGCATTGCTGTGCGTTACTGTCTCACTCATTAACGCTCACTTTGTTCATTGCCGATTCTAAGTCTTCATAGCAGCTTTCAACTATCTGGTTTTCATTGTTGGATGCAGGCGTGTACGCCTGCACCACCTTCAGCTTGTACCTCCTATTGAGCTTAATAACTATACCTGCGTCCTCTCGTTAACACTACCACTCGTCTCTGTTGCCAGCTGTATCCTGATTGATGGGGAACACCACACCTGGTTGTCGTCTATCCACTAGTGCCGGATAGCATAGCATGTGCCCGCCCTTTAATATTGTATACGCATCACCCGTCTTCCTAACTTCCCTAAGCCCTATGACATCCCGTTGATTGCCCGCCAGTTCCTCGAGCAGCATTGTAAGGCTAGCCTCACTGGATAAGGTTCTAGCGTTAAACGTTGCCAAGTTGACATTCCAATAGAGGCCTGCCTGGAGCCAGTGATTTTTAGCAGCCTCGGTTGCGTCAGAGGCCTGACGGCCGGAGTGGTCAGTTGCTCCGCTGCCGCTGGAGACTGAGTGCCGAGGGTTAATTAGTTTGTTCATGGAATGTTTTGGGCAAGTGCTACACCAGGGTGGCCAAATCCTGTTCTGGTGAGGGAGTGCGTTGTCGGTTCTGCTCACCGCGATCAGGCCGCACCCCAGACCAGGATATGCAATTCCATCAACACGCGAATTTTTTTTATTCCCGGTGGAGAATTCCGCGGCCCCATATTTGAATCCCGGTCCTCGTCCCCGCGAGGTGCATGCTCAAAACTCTACGCCAACGCTCCGTATGATTATAATGCTAGCGCGTTAATAAAGTACTAACTGAACCAGACTACCTTCCAGCTACACATCGAACAAAGTAGCATAGTTTTTTTCGCCGGTAGCCGCGCCTTTGTTATTTTTCTATTCCCACAAAAAATATTTTTACTGCTTCTCTCAGCCGGCTAAGCGCGATTCATTCTACATTATACCTTGATTTCTTCAATTGTTCTCAACAGACGTTTTTAAAAGGCCTTAAACAAACGACAGTTCTCTCTCTATAGGCGTTATGTAGGGCTTGTCCGACTTATGTCCAACTGCATACACGACGTATGTCTGAGGTAGAAGGCATGCAGTTAAAGAAAAATTAGTTTTTTACTCATCCGGATTTTTATTTTGGTTTTAGGGCACAATATAAACGTTGCAGGCGTTTAACATCATGGACGAAAGCAGCTTTCTTAAACACCTTAATCGACATTGTGGTTTTACATATCGAGTGTGGTATTACACGCTCAAAACAAGTCATTGCAAATAAGAGACGCGCGATGCGCCGGAGTGGTATAAACCCACAGCATGCCGGGGAACCCCAACAACAACAAAAACACGTCTAAGATCTAAATTACGACAGATGCGTAGCTGACTCGAAGCGTCCATAGATACGTAATCCACATGCGGCCAGCTGACACGGCGTACTCATGCAACACGCATGCAACAGCGGGCTGCCTCTGAGCTCCTGGTTACATTAATGCGGCGCCGTAAGTAACCGCTAACACTCTTGTTTTACGCTTCACGTAGCAAGCTGCGTCGATGCAATGTGCACTGCTTCGCTGCAACGCCGAACACTGCGTCGACATCGTAATTCACAGCCGAAACAAAGGAGCGTTTCATTGGGCACGCCGATCTGTGCTCGGTTCGTGGCCTCCGGAGAGATCTGCGACATCCATTCCATGGTGTGGGCATGTACTCCGAATCCGCACCTTCACCCTTCTCCTACGCATACGTGAGAGACGTGTTAAGTGCCCTCCTCAAATGCTCCACATTAGAGTATTTGAGGGCTCTGGTAAAAGAGGCGCTAGACGAGGCCCCATCGTGCGGTGTCCCGGATTAAGGATAGCAACCATGTAGCGGGTTCTTCAGATTCCAGAACTCTCCCTCTGTGCGTTAAAAAAGGTTTTCTCCACCAACACCACCTCCCTCGAAATGATGACGATTCGACTCCGGCGGCGCCGAGAGAAACGGCGCGACGCCGAATGAATGCCGAGCAGTTTTTTCGAATTTTGACGCGTCGCCTAGGGCAGAAGCATGGGTCAACTATTTCCGGCGCAAATCGCGCGTTGATGCAGTATGAGCTGATTTTCCAATTTCGATGCCTCGAAACGTAATGCCAAGTAAATTAAGAAAATAAGTTCGCACGTGAATTGGACGGCCTCCGATCCCCCCATATAATCAGGTGGAATAAAAGGAAAGATCAAAAACTTTGTTAAAAATGTTTAACAACTCATAATAACCTACCTGCGAGCACAGGCGTAATAGGCACGTAATGTCCACTATTGCAAGCAAAGCGCCTGCGCCGACCGCATGGCCGCATCATGAAATATTGTTTTTAAAATTTGCACAAAATAAAGAAAAAAACGCGGTATATGTGAAAAATTTCACCAACAATATAATAGCAACACTTTTCTAACAAGTACTATAGTCAGCAAAGAAAACATAAAGAATGAATTTTGAACACGAGCAACAAAATGTGAAGGTCTTAGCTAAACAATAGCATAGGCTTAAATCACTTCAAAGGCGCGATGGTTCCACTGCAGAGGTGATCATCAACCTCGCTTGCATTTCTCTCCTAGACCTAATATGTTGTCTTTTTCAATTAGTGTATTACATGCGCCTCCATGAATACAGACTGGGTTGGCAGGTGTCAGAGTGGAGAGTGGAGTTAAAGTAGCCGAAGAGTTGTATGCAAATCTATATACTAACCAATGTGATCAGAGCGTTAATGAGTGAGACAGTAGCGCATAGCGATGCGTCATCCCGCCAGAAAATAAAGAGGAAGTAGCGGAGGTTTCAGCAGCAATGCAAACAGGGAAAGCAGCTGGTGAGGATCAGGTAACAGCCGATCTTTTCAAAGGCGCAGGAGACATTGTGCGAGGAAAACTAGCCACCCTGTAAACGAAATGCCTTGTGACATAGACCGTACCGGAAGCTTGAAAGAACGCAAAAATTATCTTAATACCTAATAAAGCAGACGCCAAAGACTTGAAAAATTACAAGCCGATCGGCTTACCGTCCGTTGCATACAAGGTATTTACTAAGGTAATAGCTAACAGAATCAGGGGAACCTTGGACTTAAATCAACCAAATGATCAGGCGGGCTTTCATAAAGAATATTGCACAATTGATCGTATTAACACTATGAATCAGGTGATAGAGAAATTGGCAGAATATAAACAACCCCTATATATAGCCTTTATTGATTACGAGAAAGCATTCGAGTCAGTGGAAACCTCAGCATTCATTCCACAATAAGGCTGCACAAGAGCCTTATATGAAAATACTGGAAGATGTCTATAGCAACTGCACTGCTACCATAGCCCTCCATTACGTCGGCAATAAAATTTCAATAAGACAGGGCGTCAGACACGAGGACAAGACCTCACCAATGCTATTCACCGCCTGTTTCCAGGAGGTATTCCGAGGCCTGAATTGGGACTTCAGTAGAGTAACTTCTTGGGCTAGTTGGTATTCTTGAGTCACATTCATCGTATTCCAGCGCAACGGCACATAGCCAAAGAAAGGAAGACGGAAAAGAAGAAGGACGAACACAGCGCTGACTGACAACTGTTTAGTCAGAGATGCACACACAGCTTAAATACTCTTAGACCAGTGCAAGCGCACACCGTAAAAGAACCAAGCAGGAAAAAAAGTCGTTTTGTATAATGCAGAAAAGGCGTTCCTTTCAAAGTTCTGGCGACAAAGGTGTGATGAGATTATGTTTTCTTTTTTTTTCCTTTTCGATTCTTTTACGGTTTGCGCTTGCGGTGTTCTAAGAGTATTTAAGCTGTGTGTGCGTCTCTGATTAAACAGTTGTCCATGAGCGCTGTGTTCGCCCTGCTTGTTTTCCGTCTTCCTTTCTTTGGCTATGTGCTGTTGCACTGGAATACGACGAATGTGACCCTGAATTGGGAATAGTTGGGGATAACAGTTGATGGAGAATGCCTAAAAATCTGCGATTAGCTCATGACTTTGCCTTGCTGAGTCACTCAGCAGGTGAACTGCAAATTACGATCAAAGAGTTAGAAAGGCCGAGCAGAATGGTGGGTCTAAAAATTAACATGCAGAAAACCAAAGTAATGTTCAACAGTGTAGCAAGGGAACAGAAGTTCACACGTGGAAGCGAGGGTCTGGAAGTGCTAAAGGAATATGTCTACTCAGGGCAGTTAGTGACAGCCGATGTGGATCATGAGAGAGGAATAACTAGAGAATAAGAATGGGGTGGAGCGCATATGGCAGGTACTCCCAGATCATGAATAGCAGTTTACTAACATCCTTCATGAGCAAAGTGTACAACATCTGTATCTTACCGGTACTCTCCTACGAGGCAAAAACGTGGAGGCTAACGAAAAGGGTTCAGCTTAAGTTAAGGACAACGCAGGGAGCCATGGAAAGAGAAAAATGATAGGTGTAACGTTAAGCACCGGTAGCGGGCAAAGTGGGTGAGGGAACTAACGCGGGTTAATGACATAGTGAAATCAAGGGGAACAAATGGGCTTATGCAGGGCATGTGATGCGAGGACAAGATAACCGTTCTTCCTTAAGGGCAACGGGGTGGATTCCAAGGGAAGGCAAGAGAAGGTTAAGTGGGCCGATGAGGTTAAGATGTTTGCGGGCATATGGTAGACGCAGGCGTCAAAGGACAGAGTTAAGTGGAGAGACAGGGGAGAGGCCTTTTCTCCGCAGTGGGTGCATTCAGGTTAATGATGATGATGATGAGAGTGGAGAGAGGAAAATCGCGCTTTCCCCATCAAGAGAAGAGCACTGAGAGGCCGGGAAGTGACTGTTTCAGGAATAATCGCGGATGGTGCCGATTGTGAACGGAGGAGGTTCTGAAACGGGAGGAGGAATGCGCACCCTGAGTATAGTTTCCACGGCAACAACCCGGTGGGTGGCTGCGTGGACTATGAGGGGCAATCAGCCCATGCCAACTAGCTTTCATAGATAAATGCGTTAATCCGCCCACATTACCTCTTCAAGGAAGGAGAAGTCTGAGTGCTAACGCACTGCAATCACTATTCATAACTATAGCACCCAGGTTATCTCTTATGTTGGCACTTCAGTTTTCTTGTTCGCAATCAGCGCGTGACGAGATGTGGAGGCCTGAGGTTCGTCGACTTTTCCCAGTGACCCACCTTTCCGCCAAGATGTCGTAAGGGATGCCATACAGTTCGGAGTACACATCGGACTCCGATAAGTATTCCGCATTGGGCAGCCCGGGGCCCCTGTCGGTATTATCCAATGGCCGGCGCGTGTCCTCCGTCCCACCAGCTGTGCTCACGCACGGGTCGGGGCTGATGTCGTCACAGATGGTGGCACTTGCCTGCCTCTGCGTGGACTGGAAAAGCCAGTATGGAAGTAACGGTTAGAAGGTTCCAGGAATAGATTGTCTGCTGGAACGCACCTGATTCTGTGACAGTTTGTAAGGGCCCACACAAAAAGCACATTGAAAGTTTGAGGACTCAGACGAAGGGCCCATTGGACATTGGTGCAAAATCCAAAGGGTGAACGCAATTGGCTGGTGATGATCCATCGAAAAATTTAAAGGTATAGAAGATAAATACTGTGGGTTCCGGAAGAGTTGCTGATAACAACCGGCTGGCATATCTTCCACCCATTTTTAAAGCACTGGTGGAGCCAACAGCCTGACAGTTGGTCGCTAGAAAGTAACGCGTAAAGGTCGAGAAGTAGCGGTCATGTCATCAAAGATTTGTCTCAATACTCCAAGGAGGGCAAGCTGGTTGATCAGAATTGGCAGATCGCGATACGAGGAGACGAACGATACGAGCGATACGGGCAGAGACAGTATGAGCGCAGACCTGACTACTAACTTGTCTGTTGCAGGAACTCGCTTATCTTTATATATAACAAGAGAACGTTATAAGGTAAGTAAGACAAAGATATGGCAAAACTAATTACACATCGATACAGACCCTAAGAAGTGGACGAAAGGTTAGAAACAGTGCATCGAAAAGACGGATATGTAGAGTCAAATCATTGGTAAATCTTCATGAGTGATTTTCTGCGCAATTTCAATGGCACGTGAAAACTGCACTCTTCTAACTGAAAAAAAAACAAGTCTATTTTTCAAGTTAATAAGAGGCCGGAAAGAGAAAATGATTTAGGCCTACTAATTAAACAAAGCTAGGCATTCGAGTATTTGATTTCTGAAATGCTGTCGTAGTTCTCACTCGTTACTTCTGACAGCAAAAGAAATAAAACGAGGTGTTCCACCAAGCACTCCAAATTCCCGAGGTGATTTTGCGGCTTTTCAGCGCCATGAAAACCATGGTGGGAGTAACGGAAACAAAAAAGCATCTTCCCTAATTTTCCTGGGCTGGACACTAAGACAATTGTTTTTCTTATGAAAACAAGTACTGGTCCAGCAATGCCCTCGTTAGTTTTAACTTTTGTGATGCAATTATTATACCTGCAATCCCCCACCTTTTTTATAGGTATGTTTCTCTGAGCCGAACTTGTCATTTAGTGTTGCAATGTTTTCTTTTTATTTTTGTCTGTTTTGATAGCAGCGCAATGAAAGGTGTTCACCTAAAATGAATCGTAACGAGGCCTGTGTATTGTATGGTTCGTTCCTCTGCTTTTTTTTGTTTTGGCGCAGCGTTGACACATGCCTTATTTTATAAGAGCATCTTGTAAACATGGACTCTGTCATTTGTTCTTATTTTTCAAAACGTGATTGTCCATGCTAAGTACAAAAAACGGAGCAAAAAAAAAGACGCAGAACAAGAGAGTACGAATTAGGGGCACTTTTGGTAAACTTCCGGTTAGCCAGGACATTAGTGCCGTAGGACGAGTCGCATGAGACTTTTTTGATCTCTGTAGGCATGAAACCAGTGCACTGCTCCCTCGTCGCTAGGTTTTGCCTTTACACACCCGATCACTTACTATGTTTAACCGGGGGTCACTGAAATGAGCATGAGTACTTACTGTTTTGTCAACGGCATCTGCATATAAAAAAGCATAAATTCGATATAACCTCCAAAAGAACACTGCTGCAATTTTAAATTGCCACAGCAACGGTAAATCAAAAATGCCTTCGGAAGTGGATATTTTCCGTCTCTGAAAAAAACATTTACGTGATCCTGTGGCCGCTACTGCTAAAAAGCAAGGTAATATTATTCCCACGATATTAAATTTGAAACGCATTGCACCGTAAAGCTAATTATTTTGCGTTCTACCAAAAACAAACTGCTTGCTGCTTAGTTGCACTGCTCAGGCCCTGCAGGAGAGACAACGTGAGTTACGTTCCCATCGTCCTGATGTGCAGCGCGCAGCTTTTGCTATTAGGGGCAAAGGTCCGACGTGTCCTCAAAAACTGGAGCCGATAGCTGGGTAATTATCCGGCGGCTGGACACCACATTTGTCAATGCAATTCTCGGAACACCAAGTGATTCTTAACAAGCGTGGTATTTTGTGCCACAATCGCAGGTCACGCGTTTCGACGCTTCTATCCCGGATGGTGCAATGCACCCTTTATTTGGAAATTTCCTAATTCGAGCTTTCGGCCTGCTATATTGGACGTTCTAGTCCTTTCAAAGTCACCTTGAAGTGCATAATAAATTTTATAATGCATGCAAATGAAAACTATCCTTACATTGTTCTAAACTGGCATTTTACTAGCATGATAGCATGTTGCACAAATGGTTCTATTTTATTTAAAGTTATAGAGCGGCCGTTCTTACAGCTCCTGCCCCCGGACATCTCGTGGTAACCTTCTAAATCAAAAGACACAACATATTGTAAGGTCATATGTCCCTTGACCCACTGCATTTCTCGTCTGACGAAGTGTCAATGCGATGATATGACCCATTGAACTTCATAGACATTATCACGTCCAACTTTCTACGCATATAAGTGACCACCATGACCCGCTCAAAACATGACGCTCAATATGGCGTCACAATGCGTAGCCACACCATAATATATTAGTTCTGCCTACCAAAAAGCCAAAAACATTAAGGCAGGGGCCCTTAAGACTGCTGACGTGCGGAAATGCGGAAGCATTACGAACACTGTCGTGCTTCGACGTTTGCCTATTAGCCCAAACGAGCACGTTTCACTTCGAGTGGTGCCCATGTCGAAGCTGTAGACACTCGCGGTTCACTGTTGATTTGATGAGAGCACGCACAACCGGCTGCAATGAAATCCACCGACGAAATCGCGCGCAGGAAGCAGTGCGCTCCACTGTCTGCGGTGTTTCCTGAGGCGCGATATATGACACCACCCACACGCGCGCGCGCGCGTGACATGACTGAGGACGTCGTGGGATGAACGGTCACATCAGTAGTTTGATACGAACATTGCTTTTGAGGTAAAGAAACGCCGCAGTAACTCTCGCATTTCGGTGGACACCTCAACCGCGCCTTAAGCGTAATAAGAGAAGAGGTAGTCTGAGAAGGAAGCTGCACATGCCGTGCACATGTTCGAATCGATATCGCAAGCTAGCCTCGAACTTCACAGCACAAGTGAACTATATCGAACTAGAAAGCATGACACCACCCGGAGCGCTGTACGCAAACGGTTGAGTCACAATTTTGGTACGAATGTCGTCAGCAAAACAAGCGCCACATTCAGTTCGGCCAGTGCGGGGCGCATATAGACCAAGCACTTGTGTATGACTGTATGAAATGGTGGTGCTCGGCTTGCTGTGGGCGTCGTACGACCGCCTGATGACGTCACCTTATTGTTCTTGCCAACGCTGGGATTTTCTGTGCCATCTGCGAGTAAACAAACTAGCACACGACGCCGGATTTGCTCGTAATGGGACTAGTTATGTTTTCGTGTTATATAGGTAACAGTCTGTGCCCCAGAAATATCTCCCAGCGGCTTCACAACAGCGCGTCGCTTCATTATTTCGAAGTAAGCGCCTCCTACGCCTGCGTCCCAGCCTTATGAAAAACGCACAGCAGCGCCTCCACAGTGTTGTCAGTTGGTGGCATTACACCCACCAATCGCGCACAGCGTCATAGTGCTTCAAGTTTTAATAATACAGTGCTAGCTCGCATTTTAGCTCATATAGATTTACCCTAGGTAAGAGGCAATCATCCTGTCTACGTGAATGATCTCCCTTCTTGGCTTCACAGAATTCTCTAGAAAGGTAATCTATGTTGCCTTCCTTCAGTATTGAGGCATCTACTCTACCGCACTACAATAAGACTTCCCTCGGCGACCCTTGAGCGGCAACATGCACTGATGTCTTTAAACCGGTGCTCAAGACGAAGCATTACAAGATGAAACGGATTCGTTCCTTCAAAATATGACAGTTAAATGATGTCACTGCTGATGATCGCGCCCCTATACGCCTTGACCTATTTATTATTAAAGCGAAAGCATTACATAGCTCATCAGTCAGAAAACCTGGCGTTGACCGACCGTCCGAAAGAAACGCACCGAATTCCCTCCGTTATTTGATGACGTCTTCAGCAGTGCCTACATCATCAGGAAAGGAAAACAAAATTTACACGATTGCGCATAAGTCTGGTAAAGAGTGGAAATGAGAAAGCCTTTCCCTATTTTCTGCTTCTTTCTGCATTTATTTTTTTATTGTTTTGTATGTTTTTATTCCGATTTATATTTTTTATTTTTATATAATTTTCCGTTTTATTTTCCTTTCTTTTTGTTTTATTATTTTCCCATACCTGGTTTTTTTTTTGTTTTTTTACATATCTGATGCTTAAGAACTGTTGCTTAGTGAACTTATAGAGTCTCATTTTTTAGGATACAACTTATAATTGACAGTTCGTGCGGATAACTTCTGTCCACAAACTTCCGTCTACAGCTTCGGTCCACGCCAGACATAAGACAAGAATTTACAGGATTGCACTTAAGTCTGCTTATGAGCGGAAACTCGAAAGCCTTTCCCTGCCATCTCTTCCTCCCATAATGTTTTATTTTTCATTTTCCGTGGCTTCTGTGGCTTGTTTTTATTTTGTTATCCGCTTTTGTTGGTTTTCATTTTTGTTTTTAATTGTCATCATTGTTAATATTATTATTTTATTTATTTAGTTATTTGTTATTACATCTTATTATTTTTTAGTTTATTTTATTACATATAAGTTGCCTGATAATTGCTGCCTAGTCAACATTTACATTTTATTTTGCTAAACATACAACTTTTGAGCCACAGTTCGAGCAGACAACATCCGTCCACGAACTTCCGTCTACACCTCTAATGAGCCAACAAAGGCTTACGCCCTACAATTTCTTCTGCAGTGGGTTTCGAACCCACGTCGCGACAATTCAGTGTAACATCCCCATGGTCTCGGAATCGCAAGTAATGCCATCCAAATTGGAAGTAGAACCGGAAAAATGTGTTATCCAACCGGAAGACCGAAAGCTACGCCATCCAACAGGAAGTAACGTCAGCTAAACCAGACGTGAGCGGCCTGGCTTAAGCGTCGCTGTTTATGTACGCTTATGTCGCGGAGCTTGCCTAAAGGCCTTTACTGGAGAGCCATTTCGGACATTGGCACAACTCAATAACTAGTACTAGGTAGGAAACAAATATGTTAACAGCCCATGAAGGCCCACAAATGCTTTCGCATTAGCAGCACGTACGTGTAAATAGTCTGAAGTGTCCTCTAAATTTTTGCCGCCATCAAGAATTGCATCGCCGATATATGACCACTCCTGCTTCGTTTAAAGCACTTCTGCAACCTTAATCTGTGTTTCAGACGAAAATATGCTTCATGAATGCCAAGGTGGAGCCAAAAGCTTTGTTGTGCAAAACCAAGGTCATCAAAGGAAATGAGTCCAAGATGTCACCTGCAGTCACTTGAAAGCACGCCACAAGCAGTGCCCAGGATATACCTGCGCTACCGTTACATAACTGTAGTCTCATATCAAAGCTATAACACCTTTCTTACGACTGAACCTGCGACCTTGCGCAGACACTGGCACCTGCCACCTGTTCTTTTGTCAAAGATTGCATAGAAAGAGGTCTTGATGACCGCGATCAACTCGTGTGTCTGATAGTGTTATACCAGATTGTTAATCCCCGCGCGTGAATAATTTACTTAACATAGGAGAGTACAAATGAATATATTCACTTGTAGTAGGTGCATAAACCATAGCAGTTCTTCTTTTGATCAAAGTTAGTCCCGCTAAGTATTTGAATGGCACTCTTATAACATTGCCTTGCTATATATTGCACGTCGCGTTAGTGATGCCTCTCAGGACGTATTATAATAGAAAAAGGGGAAGCAACAGAATAGAGTGGGGGTAAGGCTTTTTATTGCGTGCACAATATATACCGGCATTGCAGCCGGAAGTGAATTACTTACTTTCCTCGCTCATCTTGCTTGAATCATCTGTAAAATAAAGAAATATACTAAGCCAGTTGAGAGGGGCGAACACTATATATTTCCGCTTTATGCCTCACGATAACACTAAGGTAGAAACAACACTTATTTTCCTAAAATATTGGAGTGATAAAGCCTAACTATTTCGACGGAAATCGAAAGCAGTGGAAGACGACAAAACGAAAGTCTGTAACAGACAAATGTTGTTATGATTTAGGTTCGAAATTCTGAGCAACAGGTAGGAGCAGTAAAACTGAGAAAAGGCCAAAAATTTTGTAGCTGGACATTAATTAGCAAACTTGAAACTGCCAGGAAGCGAGCTCATGCCAACCAGGACCGACACAAGGAGGGCCCACACTCCTCCTGGTTGTAAAGGTGTGGCAGCTGCTTATGATGTTGAATGGCATTTACAATTAACGGCCGGTGCACAGCATTTCGCTACGACCTGGAATAAGGAAAACCAGGTCATCCTAAAAATTGTATCTTCGCCTTAAAGAAATTTGGAATATATGCAGCCTCGCAGTCGCAGAGATCTTTTTTTCGCAGCTTCACATATGCAGTCGTTAAAGCTGCGAACTGGGCGAGTTGGTATTAATTCATATTTGAACAGCGCAATAAAACGACGGGACACAACGAAGAAAGGACACCATAAGCGCTGACTCGCAACTAGATTTTTAATTCATGTCAGAGCATCTTCAATACTAAGAAAGCCAAACACACACAAGAGGAAAAAATCCACAAGAAAACAACACAAAAGTTACTAATCATGCCCACAACGGTGACAATCGGCACGAGCGCGAGACTACACATCTTGGCCGGATAAGAACATCACCTCTTTATCAGTTAGTGTGACAGAAGGATCACTAATGCAGCTATCTGATTCCAAGCGGATGTGAGAAGCCCCCAAAATTTCCAGCGTTAGGCTGTCATTATGTTTTCCTAGGATCACGGTGTGAGACAACAGATGGGTGCAACTACCTTCTCTTCAGTGACGGGAAAGGTTACAAGAAGGCCCATTATCTCGGGATCTGTGGTGCGCCCTAAGACGAGCGCTAACGCAACGTCCTGTTTTGCCAACATAACTCACCCCGAAAGTGCACGGTATCCTGTAGACAACCCCCACATTAGAGGGCACAAAAGGGCTCTTATGGTTGGTCTGACAACCTCCACTCTTTTTCTTCGCGGTTCTTGCCTTAGCTTTCTCTTCCACCTGCCTGCAAACACCTCTAAGTTTTCTAGGCACTGAAAAAAACCCATATCAACATCGTATCTCGCCGCAACATTCTTTAAACCATGCCCCACGCCATGTGTGTAAGGCTCCACCACAAACTTATTTTTTCTTCTTGTTTTGGCTTATCCCCTCTCTTGATTCATCTAAGAAACTTATCGCATTCCCTGAAGATCACATGAGAAGGGTAACCGCTAGATATTAACCGGCGAACTTGACGCAAAATGCTTTCGTTGATACTTTGAAGACAAGACTTGTCCATGGCAGATTTCAGGCTAGAAAAAACAATGCCATTTTTTACCAGTTTTGTATGGCTTGATTGGTAATTTAGGAAAGACTTGGTAGAGCGAGGGAAGTATTCCCAACACACATGACGCTCTTCCATGGACAAGTCCTGAAATCTGCCATGGACAAGTCTTGTCTTTTAAAGAATCAACGAAAGCATTTTGCATCACGTTGGCCGATTACAATCTAGTGGTTACCCTTCCCATGTGATTTCCAGGGAATGCGATTAGTTTCTCAGATAGATCAAGAGAGGGGATAAGCCAAAACAAGAAGAAAAAAAGAAGTTTGTGGTGGAGACTTACACACATGGCGTGGGGCATGGTATAAAGAATGCTGCGGCGAGATACGATGTTGATGTGGTTTTTTCAGCGCCTAGAAAACTTAGAGGTGTTTGTAGGCAGGTGGAAGAGAAGGCTAAGGCAAAAACCGCGAAGAAAAAGAAAGGGGGTTGCCAGGCTAATCATAAGAGCCCTTTTGTGCCCTGTAATGTGGGGGTTGTCTACAGGATACCGTGCACTTGCGGGGTCAGTCACATTGCCCACACAGGACGTTGCGTTAACGCTCGTCTAAGTGAGCACCACAGGTCCAGAGATAACGGGTCTTGTAACCTCGCCTCTCACTGGAGAGAAGGTACTTGCACCCCTCTGTTGTCTAACACCGTCATCCTAGGAAAACATAATGACAGCCTAACGCTGGAAATTTTCGAGCATTTTCACATCCGCTTGGAAAAAGATAGCTGCATTAGTGATTCTTCTGTCACACTAACTGAAAAAGAGATGATGTTGTTATCCGGCCAAGATGTGTAGTCTCGCGCTCGTGCCGATTGTTACCGTCGTGGGCATGATTAGTAGCTTTTCTGTTGTTTTCTTTTGGTTTTTCCCTCTGTGTTTGGCCTACTTAGTATTTAAGATGCTTTGACGTGAATTAAAATTCTAGTTGCGAGTCAGCGCTTGTGGTGTACTTCCATCGTTGTGTCCCGTCGTTTTATTGCGCTCTTCAAACATGAACCACATATGCAGCCTCTTGGTCACACATATACCTTTTGCCGCAATTTTCGGCAATGGCCCAATGGTGGTGGCGGTAGTGTTTTTATTAAAACAATAATAAAAAGGAAGGAAAAGATTATTGCTACCCCGGCATCTGCCATCGATACTGAAGCACCTGAGTTGGGGCAGCGAAAATACAGGATTCAGCAAGGCGGAAATTTGGGCGAGTTGGTAAGTCTTCATTTTCGATCTCAGCGCAACACGAACACGACCCAAGACGAAGGACTAGCACAAAAAGGCGCGGACTATCAAGTGGTTTTTTATTGAAGAACGAAAAGCGTATAAATACAAACAGTGAACTACTTATCAATCAACAAAAGTTATTTGGAAGGCACGTGGAATGTCACATAGCTTAATTCCCTCTCGGACAACGTTATGGAAGGGCTGCTGATGCATTTTGTGCCGTTGTGGTGAATATCAAAAACCTCCATTACCTCGCTTGTTAATTCATTGTTATGTGGGAACAAGGTGCACGTGTTCTTGTAATCGGGAACACATTGGCACATTTTGCACTGGAAAGACGCCTGGGCAAGGGAGTCCCCTTTAGTTGTCCTTTCTGCATGATCTTTTTCATGCCCACATTGGCAGTGCCTGCTGAGGGAGCCTGTGTGAGACAGGGGGTCATTTTTCCTGGTGTTTTCATGCTCCATAGCGTTTCTTAACGCGCCTGCCAGTCAGGCCAATTTCACTCCCTCCTTTATCCCTTCCCTTACGGCGCGTTTCAGGTGTCCAAAGATATATGAGACAGATACTGCGCCATTTCCTTTCCCCAAAAAACCAATCATATATAATGTACATGGCACCGCAGGAGAAAGGGACCTGGTATACCACCCCTAATTCGCATGGTATAGATGGCGACACATGACGCACCTGACAAGCATCCTTCTTGCTCTTGCCGTAGTGCCTCTGATTGACCTGTTTGCACATTGCGCTAAGCTTTCTAGGTGCAGAAAAGACTACATCAACGTCGTATCTGCCCGCAACTTTTTTCAGCCCAGGTGACAAGCAGTCTGCATACGGGACCACAGCCGGCTTTTTCTTCTTTATGGCTTCTTTCGGCTGAGCCCCATTCTTGAGCTCCCTAAGAAGTTTCTCCGCTGCCCTGGAAATGAGTTGATCAGGGTACCCGTTCACACGTAACCTGCCTGTTTGCGCCAAAATGCTCTCTCGCTTCCTTTCATGGCAAGATTTCCTGAGAGCTGAATGCAGGCAAGATACGGCAATGCCCTCCTTTATGAGCTCAGAAAGGCCAGACCGGAAGTTTATCAATGGTTTCGCAGTCCTCGGGCGATACCACCAACACAATTGTATTTCCCCCCCACCCCCCACACACAGTGCCAAATCCAAAAACTGCACTTCTTTGTTGCTGGGAACCTAAGCAGCGAGCTCCAGCCCACGGCTGTATTCCTTAAAAGTCTTCCGAACGTCGACAAGGCTTCTAGGCAAACTGCCTGTTCGGGTGAACACCAAGTAATCGTCGACATAGCGAAAAATTCTGACAACTACCCCATCCAATGCCTTTTCAATTTCCCTATCAAACCTGCTTAAAAAGATGTCGGCTAACACAGGTGCCACGCTGGAGCCTATGCAAACCCCCGACGCTTGTACAAAAGCCTTTCCCTCCCAATCAACCACTATTGCAGATACTTAAAAGGACAAGATTTCTAAAAAAACTGTCAACCGAGAAACCGCATCTATCGATAAAAGCACTTTCATCATTGTCCTGTGTTATGCACATCTTCACTGCTTCCATGAGTTCACAATGTTGCAAGGAATAATAAAGGTCCACCACATCAATGCTGAAAAACATGCAGTTACCGGAGTTGTCCGTTTTGAGAAAATCGACCAGCAAGTCCGAATTGGGAATCACAAATGGGTCCGGAACGCACAAAGAAGCCAGTTGCCTCTGAAGATTTCCTGAGACGACAAGCTGCCAAGTCCCCCAATGAGAGACGATGGAACGAAAAGGATAGCCTGGCTTGTGCGTCTTAGCGGTAAAACAGACTTCGAGCTGCTGACCCGTTGACTTGTTGGCTGCTTCAGCCAGCTAGTTCAAGTTGCGGCCTCTTAGAAGTTGCACTGACTGTCCTTTCACCTTCGAAGCTTTGAAGGCAACCTGTCTGAAATTCTTCCGCAGGGCTTCGGACGCTTTCTCATCAAAGGCCCCCGCTGAAAGGTCTGTAAAGCATCCCTCCTTATCAGCTGTCAGCAACTTCAGACCGATTCCAGCCAGGAATTCAACGGTATATTTCATGGTCCCGCTGTTCCGCTGCTTACCATGGGTTCTCTCCAGCACGTCCACGCAATCCACTGTGCAACGGGGGCGCATGTCCTCTGGTGCCAAGCGAACAATGTTCCTCGAAGACGCCACATACTCTGCGGGCCTCAGACGTGGCTCAAAGGCGAACTTCGGTCCCATCCGCAACACCTTTTTGTGTCTTTCCGGTATCTCCTGGTCACTGATGTCGATGAACCTTCCTTGTTCCATGTTGGCCTGTTTCTTTTTAGGCAGTGTTGGCAGAACGGCATTCCATATGAATTCCGTGACGCTTTCAGATGTTGCACACCACTACCGAAAATCCCGTTCACGCTTGCAGGCCACCCTTAGCTGTTCCTTGAAGATTCGTGACTGCCGCCACAACTCGGACTTGTATATCTTGCACAACCTTCTCGTGTGACTGCTTGAAGGCTCAAAGAACCCGACCACGGCTAGCACTTCTTGGGGACAAGAGGCATGTCTAATGTGCCAAGAAAGGACCCTGGCCCTACACACGCAAATGGCAAACAGAGACCCTAAGACGGAGGGGATAGAGAGATCAAAACTACTACAGAATTTAAAGCCCAGAGCACTAGAAATAAGGTTCAGCAAGGCGGAAAATTGGGCGAGTTGGTAATTTGGCGAGTTGGCCATTCTAAGCTCATAAAGGAGGGCATTGCCGTATCTTGCCTGCATTCAGCTCTCAGGAAATCTTGCCATGGAAGGACGCGAGAGAGCATTTTGGCGCAAACAGGCAGGTTACAAGTGAACGGGTGCCCAGATCAACTCATTTCCAGGGCAGCGGTGAAAGTTCTTAGGCAGCTCAAAAATGAAGGCTCAGCAGAAAGAAGCCAAAAAGAAGAAAAGGCCGGCTGTGCTCCCGTAGGCACACTGCTTGTCACATGGGCTGAAAAAAGTTGCGGGAAGATACGACGTGGATGTAGTCTTCTCTGCACCTAGAAAGCTTAGCGCAATTTGCAAACAGGTCAATCAGAGGCACTACGGCAAGAGCAAGAAGGATGCTTGTCAGGAGCGTCATGTGTCGCCATCTATACCTTACGAAGTAGGGGTGGTATACCAAGGTCCCCTTCTCCTGCGTTGCCATGTACATTGGCAAGACTGGCAGGTGCGTTAACAAACGCTTGATGGAGCATGAAAACACCAGGAAAAATGACCCCCCCCCCCCTGTCACACACAGGCTCCCACAGCAGGCAATGCCAATGCAAGCATGAAAAGGATCATGCACAAAGGAGAACTAAAGAGGATCCCCTTTCCCAGGCGTCCTTCCAGTGCAAAAAGTGCCAATGTGTTCCCGATTACAAGAACACGTGCATCCTACTCCGACATAACAATAAATTAACACGCGAGGTAATGGAGGCTTTTTATATTCACCACAACGGGACAAAATATATCAGCAGCCATCCCATAACGTTATCCAAAAGGGAATTGAGCTATCTGACCTCCCACGTGCCTTCCAGATAACTTTTGTAGATTGATAAGTAGTTCACTGTTTGTATTTATACGCTTTTCGTTAAGTAGTTCACTGTTTGTATTTATACGCTTTTCGTTCTTCAATAAAAACCAGCTGATAGTCAGCGCCTGTTTGTGCTAGTCCTTCGTCTTGTGTCCTGTTCGTGTTGCGCTGAGAGCGAAAATGAACACTTACCAACTCGCCCAAATTTCCGCCTTGCTGAACGTTATTTCTAGTACACTGGGCTCTAACTTCTGTAGTAGTTTTGATCTATCTAACCCCTTCGTCTCAATGTCCCTGTTTGCCATTTGCATGTGTAGGGCCAGGGTCCTTTCTTGGCACAATACACATGCCTCTTGTCCCCAAGATGTGCTAGCCGTGGGCGGGTTCTTTGAGCCTTCAAACAGTCACACGAGAAGGTTGTGCAAGATATACAAGTCTGAGTTGAGGCGGCAGGCACGAATCTTCAAGGACCAGCTAAGGGCGGCCTGCAAACGTGAACGGTATTTTCGGGAGTGGTGTGCAACTTCTGAAAGCGTCACGGAATTCATATGGAATGCAGTTCGGCCAACACTGCCTAAAAGGAGACAGGACAACGTTGAACAAGGAAGGTTCATCGACGTAAGCGACCCGAAAATAGTGGAAAGTCACAAAAAGGTGTTGCGGATGGGACCGAAGCGCGCCTTTGAGCCACGTCTAAGGCCCGCTAAGAAGGTGGCGTGTTCGAGGAACATTGTTCGTTTGGCAACAGAGGACATGCGCCCCCATTGCACACTGGGTTGCGTGGACGTGCTGGAATACCGTTGAATTCCTGGCTAGAAGCGGTCTGAATTTGCTGACAGCTGATAAGGAGGGATGCTTTGTAGTCCTTCCAGTGGGGGTTTTTGATCAGAAAGCGTCCGAAGCCCTGCGGAAGAACTTCAGACAGGTTGCCTTCAAAGCTTCGAAGGTAAAAAGACAGGCAGTGCAACTTCTAAGAGGCCACAACTTGAAGAAGCTGGCTGAAGCCGCCATCAAGTCAACGGGTCAGCAGCTCGAAGTCTGTTTTACCGCTAAGATGCACAAGCCAGGCTATCCTTTTCGTTCCATCGTCTCTGATTGGGGGACTTGGCAGCTTGTCGTCTCAGGGTACGTTAAGAGGCAACAGGCTTCTTTGCGCGTTCCGGACCCATTCGTGATTCCCAATTCGGACTTGCTGGTCGATTTTCTCAAAACGGACAACTCCGGTAACTGCATGTTTTTCAGCATTGATGTGGCGGACCTTTATTATTCCTTGCCACATTGTGAACTCATGGAAGCAGTGAAGATGTGCATAACACAGGACAATGATGAAAGTGCTTTTATCGATAGATGCGGTTTCTCGGTTGACAGTTTTTTAGAAATCTTGTCCTTTTAAGTATCTGCAATAGTGGTTGATTGGGAGGGAAAGGCTTCTGTACAGAGTAAAACACGTTTTTGGGCAAGTTGGTAACATTCTTGATTCATATTGCAGCGAAGAAGCACACAAACACAGAGAAGGAACACGCAAAAAACACGGACGAACGCTGCTTTTTTTTGCGTGTTCCTTCTCTGTGTGTGTGCTTCTTCACTGCAATATGAATCAAAAACTTCTGTACAGCGTCGGGGATTTGCATAGGCGCCAGGGTGGCACCTGTGTTATCCGACATCTGTTTAAGCAGGTTTGATAGGGAAATTGAAAAGGCATTGGATAGGGTAGTTGTCAGAATTTTTCGCTATGTCGACGATTACTTGGTGTTCTCCCGAACAGGCAGTTTGCCTAGAAGTCTGGTCGACGTTCTGAAGACATTTAAGGAATACGGACGTGGGCTGGAATTCACAACTGAAGTTCCCAGCAACAAAGAACTGCAGTTTTTAGAATTGGCACTGTGTGGGAGGGAAAAACAATTGTGTTGGTGGTATCGCGCGAGGACTGCCAAACTGTTGCTAAACTACTGGTCTGGCCATTCTAAGCTCATAAATGAGGGCATTGCCTTATCTTGCCTGCATTCAGCTCATGAAATCTTGCCATGAAAGGACGCGAGAGAGCATTTTGGCGCAAACAGGCAGGTTACGTGTGAACAGGTACCCAGATCAACTCATTTCCAGGGCAGCGGAGAAAGTTCTTAGGCAGCTCAAGAATGGGGCTCATCAGAAAGAAGCCAAAATGAAGAAAAGGCCGGCTGTGGTCCCGTATGCACACTGCTTGTCACATGGGCTAAAAAAAGTTGCGGGCAGATAAGATGATGTCTTTTCTGCACCTAGAAACCTTAGCGCAATGCGCTACGACAAGAGCAAGACGGATGCTTGTCAGGTGAATGTGTCGCCATCTATACCTTGCGAAGTAGGGGTGGTATACCAGGTCCCCTTCTCCTGCGGTGCCATGTACATTGGCCAGACTGGCAGGTGCGTTAACAAACGCTTGATGGAGCATGAAAAAGCCAGGCAAAATGACCCCCTGCCTCACACAGGCTCCCATAGCCGGCAATGCCAATGCAGGCATGAAATGAATCACGCAGAAAGGAGAACTAAAGGGGACCCCCTTGCCCATGTGTCTTTGCAGTGCAAAATGTGCCAATCTGTTCCCGATTACAAGAACACATGCATCCTGTTCCAACATAACAATAAATTAACACGCGAGGTAATGGACGCTTTTTATAATCACCACAACGGCAGAAAATGTATCAGCAGCCCTTCCATAACGTTATCCGAGATGGAATTGAGCTATCTGACCTCCCACGTGCCTTCCAGATAACTTTAGTTGGTTTATAAGTAGTTCACTGTTTGTATTTATACGCTTTTCATTCTTCAATAAAAAGCCAATTGATAGACAGCGCCTGTTTGTGCTAGTCCTTCGTCTTTTGTCCGGTTTGTGTTGCGCTGAGAGCGAAAATGAAAAAAATAAATAAAGGATCGCAGGCAGAATGGAGATTTGAAATGAAAAAGGTGGGGGACAGGAAGAGAGGATAGGAGAAGAAATATATACAAACTATTTAAACAATAAGAAATGTCTAGGGCAGTGGGAATGGAGAAATTGTCCACCCTGGCAAGTTGCAGTTACATTAATGGTTGATCGTGTGCGGTGGGTCACCCAATGAACGCTGTGGATTATTGCAGCAGTGATGCGTGTCAGCCACAACGCTGTCAGCGCCAATGCATGCAGCCCATATCTCTCTCACTACCGCCACGTGCATACCTCAAAGCGCAGTTGAAGCGTCCACTGACCCAGGGAGCTATGCGCCTTCCTTCCTCAAAATCATCAGAGTCTAGAACGTTGTCAACGCTAACGCCAATGAGTACAATGAACACCGACTGTTTTCGCTTTGTATATCCTAGATTAGCTGAGCTAATCTGCAGCCTAATTTTTTGGTCGACGTTTCTACATACGCTCTTGAATCGACTCGTTCTTTTGACGGAGCTGCGTAACGATGAACGAGTTCGATCGCTTTTCCTAGTTGCCTGGGATTACAGAGAATGAATTTATACGCGCAGCTGCGCTATCGCGTTGACGAGGTTACTCTCTTTACACCATTAGCTTGACTGTTGCGAGCCAGTTCTGACTTTCCCAGTTGCTGCGTCAGCCCACCAACCGCCTGCGTCTGCCGATGCCGCTCCGGACGCAGGCGCCTCTGTATGCATCTCTGGTTTCCGGCGTCTCTGAAGCAGCTGCCAGCATCTCTGAAGCAGTTCCCAATGTACTCTTCTCTGGAAGTGCGTCCCGATGTTTGCACAAGAGGTTTGCAAACTAGAGTAGTTTGCATATGACCAATGCCATGGAAGTTTCAACAGACCATATGTTTCAGCCGATATTACTCTACCTTCGCAATCTCTATATAGTTAACTACTTTTGGCAGCGTAGCTGCATTAAGTGTGATGATAAAAGAACCAGTTTGAAGGAAAATTTTAAAAAATGAACAAAAGTAAAAGAGATTTGCACACGTCCTTCAATTAACAAGACCTTATGCAGCAGGAGAAATGAAAGAGATTTGCGCATTGAAACACTGCACCTATTCCTGTGATGATAGCTTTATCAGCTATGCCCATCATTTTTTCTCTGATGATTGCAGCTTCGCAGCAAAACCAGTGAAGTATCGTTTTATTGCCTCTTTGCAGGTCGGCGGTGGTAACACCGCGCACAGCGTTATTATAACGCGTTCTACCTCACTTGGAACGACGATCATCCGGTTGCCATCTTTGTAACCGAGACGAGTTAGTCCAATCGTAATCTCCGCATGCACTTCATCATAAACAGTGACTGCGATGCTGTTGGCGACGTCGTCACAGCACGCCGTTTCGAGCCCAGCTAACTCCTGTTTAGGTGCCATCGTGCCTATAGCGTGAGTTATTGGACTGCGAGGAATATTTCTTGCCTTAAACTTGTGTATGACAGTCATTATCAGTGCAAAGTGAGCCCGACTCACCCTGTCTTCTTGCGTCAACTTGTGGCGCTTGCGGCGGTGTCGACGCTCCCAAGTTGTCCAAACGCTGTCTTCCGTCGCTCACGGTCTGGTCGTTTTCCGCTGGTTCATTCATCTCCTTCCCCGGGACGCTGGATTGAAGCATATGAGCCAGAACCACTAAGGACAGTGTGCGGTCAACCTAATGGTGTAGGCAAAAACTTAACCGTTGAAAAAAAATTAGCTGCGGATTAGCTGTCATTAACCCTAGTTGAATTGAGAACGCTTTGTTTCCTTGGCACGTCGTCTACACAGCGTCTGATTCCGGCGCTGAATTCCGGCAAGTTATTTGCTACGTTCTATGCAGTGGCGGAGTAGTAGGCAGCATCGAATACCGTGGATAGTTTCGGTACCGGAACCTGTTTTGGCTACTTTTGCTTGTATGCAAGGCATTAATGACACACCACGGGACCTTTATGTTGCCTATAGACGCTAGATTTAAAACAACAGCAATGACCACGAGCATTTAACAATGAGCTACCCCTTAATGATCTCTCAGAAGCCAGTTACGCTACTTTCCACTCGATTGGTGCTGTCTTCTGCAAGCAATAATGAACCTGTTAAGCCTATATTTGTTCAAACGCGGGTCTCAATGGCATGGGTCCGAAAGAGCGTGCGGCGGATGAAACACCTGCGCGGCAACATGTAATGAATGGAGAATGAAATACATGGTAAGTCTAGCAGTTAAGGCGGTGGGTATGCTTATGTTTGTAGAGACCACATATTACCGACAACGGAAAGTTTTTTTTAAAATGGCGTAACCCCCCCCCCCCTTCGATGTGGCCTCCGGGAGCCGATAAATAAGCACAAATTGGAAGAGTGACGAGGCGTCCTCACCAAGGGAGCTTACGCTGCAAAGAAGGATGGCCAGTTTCGTAGAAAAACCCCTTAAAACTCCACATAATCTCGTTGCGAATCTTTTGAAGCTTGGGCACATGCACTACAGATCGCGGCGCGCAATGCGGGGATTTCAATGCTAACAGCCGACGCCCCAGAGAGCGCGCTTTCGACTTCTTCGACGAATCTACATCCGCGTTTCAGGCCAGGCAGGCTTGAGTTGGGCTCCGCAGTCAGACTCGCGTAGATATGTGAACAGAAACCGCTGGACTCACATATCGCAGAAGCAGGCAAGGGCAGCGGGCTCAATAAAAAGCGCAGCAGAGCAGGCAACAAGCAGCCTACCTTCGTGTGCAAGTCCTCTTCTTCTTCTGGCGCACATTCTTCTTCTTCTTCTTCTTCTTCTTAGTCTTCTTCTTCTTCTTCACCCCAGGTATATGGCACATACCCACGCGGGGGGATTGGCAAAGGTGTAGTTGAATAAACAAAGAAGTTTCCATGGAAGATGATGACGAAATTGTAGCACCAATCGTGAACTTTGAAAAATCAATGAATAAAAACAAGAGAACAATATTGACAGTTAAATAACAGACAGCATTTTGGTGATAAAAGAAGATCTCGTAGAAATTTAAAAGAATTAGCACATTAACCTACCAGTTGCAATTATGTAATCGTGGAGAAACCCACAAATAGAACCCAATGCAAATCCCTTGGCGTTCGCACCAAACGATAATAATACTGGCAAAGATAAAGGGAGCCCTAATCTGGAGAGAGGGACCTCCAGGTAAATCTTTCTCTGAAGTGCGAACTTTGGGCAGTAGAGGAGAAAATGGTCTAAATATTCAACTTTCCCACATGCGTCACATAGGTTCGTCGGTGTCAACCCACACATGCATCGATATAAATTCAAACTTGGAATCCTGCACCGCAACCGCGTCATTGTTACCTCACACAGCCTGGATTTACACGAACGGACGTTCCAATTATATGCTAAGTGCTGATATTCAGTGGTATTTCGAAAGGGATCTCGTAACTTGGCTGATATCTATAGGAACCGCTGAAACCTGGAAATCGCCAGCAGGCTGAAATTCGGGAGGGGATGTGTCACTGACCCGTGAAGAGCCGACCTTGCTAAGTAATAAGCCACCTCATTTGAATGAATACCTGCATGGCCAGGGACCCAGACAAAACGGACCACCTTCAATGTGCATGGGACAAAAAATCGCAGGATACGGCTCAAAAAATCTTCTTGTGAAGTGTCAAGGGAGACTAACACTGACAAACAATCAGCGAGAATATTAACATGAGACACATGACATGGAATTTTGTGAAGGGCCATTCCAAGAGCCAAAAATTCCGCAAAGAATATAGGATATAATCTGGAATGCGGACAGTATAGCTACATGCCAAATCCTGCGAAAAGATGCCAACTGAAGCTTTTTTTCAGTTGACGGAGGCATCGGTAGCAAGCACCGTATGATGGGGGTATTTCTCTATGTGATCCGAGAGGATACCGTTTAAAATGTTTGCTGGCACGTGTTTCGAATGAGATGAAAAGATGTGGTCGAAATGGAATTCCACTGCTGCCGGCGTGTCTTCAACCCACTGCAAAGAATTGAGATCAACACCAATCGGTGTTAAAAGGTTCTGCGTTAACATAATTTGTGGCATTTGATACCGTGGCCAATGATGAGAAAAGAATAAGGCCGGCTGAGACAAAAATAGGAGTACTGACATCAGTCACAGGGTCCATCGACCTGAGGAAGGTTCGCACCGTGAGTATTTGAAAACGGGAAGTTAGATCAGGGATACGGGCTTCCAAATAAAGGAGGGCGTTTGAAACTGATTTTGTGAGACCAAGGCAGAGGCGGAGAGTGCGCCTTTCCAATAAGATTAAGGGTTGAATCTTGTAGCTTGCGCTACCAGAGAACAGAATGCAACCAAATTCAAGTATAGGTCTTACGTAGGCTTTGTATAGTAACAATAACGTGTCGCGGCGCATCCCAAACTTTTTATTGGCGATTCCTGTCAGCGGGCCTAGAGCGCGTTCTCCTTTAAACGCATTGTTCTTTATATGAAGGCTCCAATCTAATGGTGGGTGATAACACCAAGATATTTTACGGATTCCGCTTGTGGAATCTGGAGAGAGCGATGGACTAATGAAATGTGCGAAGGCCTGTCTGGAGGAAATACCAAAACTCCGCATTTGTCTACATTCAGGGATAAATTAATACCCAGCAACCATACTCCAAGAGCATCCAAATATCCCTGCAGAATCTGGTAAAGGGAGTGGATATCCCTGGCCGAGGCGAAAAAAGCTATGTCATCTGCATACACAAAAACTGTTATATCAGGACGAATGGGGATGCCACTGACCAAAATATTAAAAAGCAGAGGGGATAGCACCGACCCTTGCGGCACACCTCTTGATTGATAATATGTATTTGAACATAGGGTTCCCTCGGCGCAGTAAAAGAATCTGTCCTTCAGAAATTCAGATATCCACGCATAAATGTAGGTTGGAGGATGTAACTGAGCAAGTCTAGTATGCATAGTATGCTCTACACTGTCATAGGCCTTTGCTACATCAAGAGTGACCAAAGCTGAAACGACTCTTCTGCGTAGCGAGAGCCGGATCCTGCTCTCTAGATCCACATGCGCGGACCATATAGAGCATCCACGACGAAAGCCAATCTGGGCTGAGCTGAGACCGCTGATGCCATGAACATGTTTTGTGAGGCGACTGTGCACTATTCTTTCTATTAATTTGACTAAATTTGAAGTCAGTGCAATTGGCCGAATATTATCTAAGACGTATCCTTTTCCTACATCTTTCACTATTGAAATAATTTTCGCCGTCTTCCAAATGCTTGGAATCCATGCATTTTCCAGAGATACATTGACCATATCTAAGAGGGCGCTTGTAAACTCCTGGGCTAAAATTTTAATCATACCAACAGTGACACCATCTGGTCCAGGAGCTGCAGGATGCAACATTGCCAGGACTGATTGGAGCTCTGATGCGTCAACCTCGGTATAATCCGAAGAGGGTGAAATTGTGCACAAAGGGACGTTTCTCTGCGTCTGGAAGCGTAACGCCAATCCTTGAGCAATACACTCCAGGCTCCCCTGAGCCTTTTGTGGTGATAACACTGTTGAACTAGTTAGAAGAGGGACGACAGAACTCTTGTTACGGTCCATGAATCTATACAGGGCTTTCCGATGACGAGGATTTGAAAGATATGTGTTTAAATTTTGGTTGTACTCCTCCTTGCCTTTTGCAAGTGTTGTTTTGAAAGATGCAGAGAAGAATTTGTAATTTAACCAATTAGACGGACTCTGGTTGCAGGACAGCCTCTTCCAGGCCGCTTTTCTGCGACGATAGGCCTTCTCACATTCCTCTGTCCACCAAGGAGACGGCTGTTTAGTAGAGGCTGCTGCGGGCACAGCGAATATTGAGTGGTCTATTGCATTTTGCAAAAATGAAACTGTCTGCTGAGCTCTGTCATCCCGGCTTGTATTACCTATAGAGGCGAGTGAGGCGGAAATCAGATTTTTATAAATTTTGTGGTTGACAAATTTATGGGTTACACAACTAGCTTTAAGAGGAGATAACCGGATAGTGAAAGTTATAGGAAAGTGATCACTAGACGTACCCGAATCCTCTGTCGACCAATCAGCCACATCTAGCCTACCTGCTGATAATGTTAAGTCAATGGCTGAGCGAGCAACCCCTCGCATAAAGGTTATTTTTCTAGACTTGCAGCAGCGTACATCATTTGCAGACAGCCACGACCAGAGAAGCTGGCCGCAGGAATCAGTACGACTTCCCCAGTCACTATCTTGAGATTTAAAATCTCCTGCGATGACTGCACTGTTTGTGCCAATCACCAAGCTGTCTAAACAGTCTGTCCTGTGTACACCTAAAGGAAAATAGACATTAGAAATTATAATATCAGCACAATGCGGAAATGAAATTTTGATCGCTAGAAGCTCACAGTCAGGGAGAACAATTTTCTTAGAGATAGATGCCTGATGACATAAATTTTTAGATAGCATGGTTACCAAGCCACCTCCCCTGCCAACATTTCGATCTGACCGGAAAACTCGAAAGCTTCTCATTGAAAATGACTTATACGGTGATAACCACGTTTCTTGTAAAAGTACAATATCAGGCTTATGCTTGTGAATACGTATGTCTAGATCTGGAAGAGAAGACAAGACGGAACGGCAATTCCATTGTAACACTTTGATACCTGCCATGATTATTGACGAATTGAAGAGGCCGATACCGCCTTTTTAAGGATATCAACACGGGGATGAAGTTTGGGTGGTTCCTTTTTAGCTTTCATCTGTGGAGAACTAGAATTAGATGGTGGTGAGGAAGCACGGCGCTTCTGCATAAGGCACGACATTTCGACATCTGTTGTGCAGATGTCACTGCGACATTCACTGCTAGGAACAGAGATGTTAGGTGGGACCTGGGGAGCATCAGAAGGTGATGTAGAGCGGCTAGCACTAGCTGCAGAAGCTGAAACAGATGCAGACGTTGCTGCCAGGACTGGTGTTGATGGTGACGCAGACTGAACTGCAACAAACTGTGCCAACGCCTCAGAGAAAGTGTTTAGCATTCGCTCAACCATATTATTAAGAGCTTTTTCGACTGTGGTCATAATTGAGGCAGTCAAGTTGGACTCAATGTCCCCAACAGAAGCGCGCACACGACTAGCATATGAATCTGTTTTCCTGTTAAGAACCGCGTAAGCATCGGCTCTTAAAGCACCGCTTCTCTTTGATAATGTCCAACAAGCTACGCTCTTCACTACGTTTTGCGCAGTTGGCATCATCAGCTGAGTGACTGTTGCTGCAGAGGCAACAATGAGGCTGCTCTGAGGTGCAGTTATCAGCAGAATGACCTTTTCCACATAAACGGCAGCGGGTCTCCGACTTGCATGCTTTGCCACTATGCCCGAACCGCCAACAGTTGGTGCATTGAAGAGGGCGGGGTTCTAGAGGGTCCACACGGTATAGAATCGGCCAGATTTTTAGTTCAGCAGGGCAGGAAGAGCCAGCAAAAGTTGTTATTACAGACTCAGTAGCAACACGCGAGCCGTTTACCTCTCTACTGCAGTGGTAGACTGCAAGGACCCCATCGCCTGCATCCTGAAATTCCTGTAGAATTTCTCGCGGGGATGATGCTGGGTCGACACCTCATACGATACCCGTGACACATGCAAGCTGTTCGGGAATGAATGCTTTCACCGGCAGCGAGCTGAAATTTTTGCACTTAAGCAAGTCTGCAACACAAGCGATGTCCGAGGACTTGCACACAATTCCTCGACGGCCAAATGAACGCACCTCAGAGATCTGCAGGTATTGGGCAGTCAATGATCTTAGCTCCTGTTGAATTAGTTTGGGGGTTTTCATTTTGATCACACCCTCACCGATTGGGACGATAGCCACGGGAACGGCATCAATGCCATTTTTGTGAAAGGACTCAAGTGACAGGCTTTGGGCTGTCAAGCTGGCAAACCAGGCTGCCGACCCTCCACCTGGGGAGGTCAACGACATCTCTCAGCAAAACGCACTCTCAGGTTCACATGAACTGCGTCTTAAACTACGCCTTCGCCAAAACCCCCAACGTAGAACGGGCTCACCAAGGATGAACAAGCCGGTACCACCTGAAGATGCAGAAAACAGCAGCGGCACGCAAGAACACGTCAGCACGTCCGTCTTCTTCTTCTGCTGACAAGGAGCGGGACGGGTTCTTCTTTTTCCTCTCCGCTTCTACCACCACATGGGGATGCCAACACAACCCTGGAGTCCCAGTGATACGCAATGCCACCCCCGTCTTCGTCTTTTTAGTTTTCCGTCCTGCCTCTTCGCCGTTTTCTAAACAGCCGCTAGGTGGCTGATGTGTACGGACGCGCTGTGCATGGGCTCCACAAATTTCATCTGATTACCCCATGAGTCTTAATAACAGTCCGACCCAAAAACTTCAAGCGCGCCTGGGGCAAGTTTTACAGCTGGATAACAGTAATTAGCCATAATTCCGGCCTTGTGAAAATCCTAGGGTTCAGGTCGCCGAGCTAAGCCTACCCAGGTTCCGTGCGGGTCCGCCCACAGCTGTGAGCCACTAGCCTTGTGCCCTGAGGCAGCACCCCGCACCGACGATGACGGTCAGCAGAGCTTCCGTTGCACACACGCTGCCTTCTCTCCACCACCGACGAGGGAAAAGACAGGGAGCTCAATCCTCCACCTCCAGAACTTCTGAAAAGAATTATGCATTTCAAAATTTTCTTCGCTCGATTAGGGCTGCTTTTACTCTTCCAATCCTCCTCTCCTTCGGTGCAACCGTCAAAGGGCATGCCGTTACGCTTCCGTGCGTTCACAGGTTTGTTATGGAGACCGGGAGATTTTTGTGTTACCTCTTCTCTGCCTTTACATTTCTCTCAAAATTTATTTATTTACGATTAATACTCTCTAGTAATTTATTTCTACCCTCATTTATTTGTTTCCTCGATTCTCATTCCAATGTCCTCAAAATCTCTGAAAATGCGCTGTTCGTTTTCCCAGATTCCTCAATGTTTATAAGTACCTTCAGATAAGTCGGGATGAAGTTTTCTCCTGTTTGCGTCTACACCTAACCCTAGCCAATCCCATAGCGTGGGTACGTCCTATCCGTTCAGAAGCCGCAACAAAAGGAACCTCCCGCTGTTACAGGAGAACGCGGGTCCTCCGACAGAGATGCCTGTGGAGGAATCATCTTCTGAATGAACTATTTCTGGCGCACTGTAAAAAAAAATGCCTGGCTCGAGCTAACAAAGTCACGGCGGCGGAAGTCTCAATCAAACCCTTATTGCAACCAACCTTTACCACCCCTCCGCCTGAACCTCCGCCTCTGCCTCGACGTGGCCGCCTTCCTTACAACCCGAGCAGGACTGCAAAATTATTTTCCGTCGCAAGAACTTCCTCTGAAGGATTTTGGTCATCCATTAGATCTTGACTGCAATTACTCCAGTCTGGTGCACCTTTATAAATATGAGCTCCTTCAGGGTGCGCAACCATGAGGGCTCTATCAGTCCAACACATTAAGTACCTTATGCTTGCATCCGAAACCCACGCCGTCTCTAGCAGCATGGAAACCCCGGAGACTATCTCCAAGGGCGTCATTAATGACGTTTTCTCCAACACCTCGAAAACGAAGCTTTTTAATTGCCCCTGGACACCTTTTCCCGACGTGGAAGTCCTCTGGGCTCGTATGCTGGGCGCCACCTGAATGGCCCTCCTCACCTTCAACACCCGTAATCCTTTGTAATCGGTCATCTACTGCGGAAATGAATGGCCCTGCTTTTCATTGAAGCCCAAAAAACAAGTAAGTCTACTCTGCCACCAAGTGGGCCACCGCTCCGACGTCTGCCCCAACCAGGGTATCTCTATCAGCAACGCCTGCGGCAATCTCATGCCAAACAATGGACGACCACCTGTGCGCATCCTGTTGGAAACTCTTCTAGCCGGCGCACTGGAATGTAGGCAATGTCTGGTTCGAAACACGACCCGCCGAAAACAAACCTCATTCCCCTAGACTCGAGTAGGTTGCAAAAAAAACCAATCCACCGACCCGGCCAGTGTGGCCCACCAACGCCAAGGCAGTCTAACGTCGGTAGTCAGCGATTCAGAGAATCAGGACAGCTTCCTGGCACTAGATACCTATCACCGTGGCCGATAAAGCATTCTCATCACCACTCCACACCCTTGAAATCTGACAGTGGAACTGCCGTTCTTTTTGTTCTAACGCAGCAACTCTTCTCCAATATATACACTCCGCCTCAGTTCCATTGATGTAATTTTCCTTCAAGAGGTTAGCGAAGGGCCCATCCGCATACGTGGCTATTACCCTTTCGAGCCTCACCTCGCAACCTGGGTAGTCGTCCTGGTCTCAAAACCCGTAACCGCTGCAGTCCATTCTCTCTACTCATCCGAACATCGCCCGTCAACTCATCTCATTGAGATTGTTCTTCAGAAGGCCCACAAGCAAAGAACCATGAAGAACTACTGCAGAAGTGAACCTGGCCAAGGGTTTGGCTTAAAATTTTGGAGTGATTGCTGGTGCCAACAGAAGATTTTATTAACTGGCGAAAAGATACGGTATTCTCTTGATGACTCATCTACGCTAATCCCTCGAATGCATTCAAGGAATGCTTCAGATGCCCGTGCTGAATCAATATTAAGCACTGTGAAGCGCGATCAGAAATGATGTCTTCATTTTAAAAAAGTCTCAAAGAAATCATTTGACTCAAGTCTGTCTTGTTTGGAAATTTAATGAAGTAGAAAGACGACTGACGCCAACCAGGTTACTTTTTAAAAAAACACGACGTTTCGGGACCGGCTCGGTTCATTCTTCTTGGGGTGACTACGGGCGAGGCACAGCTTGGCTTTTGAAGCCCTCGTTTTGAAGACTTACGGGTCAGTGGCTGCAAACCATGGATGTAAGAAGAGGGATGTATCCCCAGTGAGCGATTCCGTGACTAAGTGAGTCTCGCGGAAAAGGTTTGTACTCTTATAAACAACGGAGCTAAAGAATCCGATGTTAAATGGAAAGCAGCTTTCAATGCAGTTATCATAACAATTTCGCCTGCAACAATTCAAAGCTCGCTCTAAAAAGCACCTTTTGTGTAACTTGCTCCTCAGGTGGCGTCAGATATCGGAATAGCGGTACATTTGCGCGCTGTCACGACGGTGGATCGAGCGTCTTAATCTCTCTAAAGATTCACACGCCTCATAATCCCTCACACATACGATGGTATAACGCCGTTAAAGCTGCCACGCTAGTGCTTTGGTGCACAAGGGAGAGAGACTGCCGTACACGCTGCAAAAATCAACATGTTTTCTATTCTGCACAAGGTCAGCAGCAAGCGTATCTACTAGCAACAAAAATGAACATCGACGATGCAAACGTTTTTCGCGGAAAACTACACTGATATTAAGAAATAAAGCAAATATTGTCACGTAGTGGTGACGTCAGTCGAAGCAGCGATGAATACGGACGAAAGGATCTTCTAAAAGAACTGTTTATTGGGCTGACTTGCACCCAAAATGGACTGAATCACTCGGCGGCGGCGAAGCGACAAGCGTGCTCGGCGGTCGTCGAACAGAATGCCCGCCGCTGTCGGCCGTGCTCAATTTAAAGCTGATAGCGAACATTCGAGATAAAGGGCGCAAAGTTACTAGAACATTCCGGAACAACGTAGAATCAGCTTTGCCTGGCTGCGATCAATCGAGATAAATCTAGTCGCGTCTTGCGTCGCAAACAAAGCGATAAGGTGGTGTCGCGGCAGATTTGAAAAACGAATAAACACTGCAAATATTCGCGGCATTACTCCCCTCTCAAAGAAGCATCGACCCGATGCATTAAAACAAATAATGCGACTAGTAAGGGAAAAAAACGAATCTTGCGAAAATAGAGCATGGAAATGCAGCGGCCTTTAGCGCGCATAATACGGCTTCAGACGGACTACATGGACAACTTCTGGTCGTACGCGGCGTCGCTGGGATGCAGTCATTGCGTCAGGGATGACTTCATAATCCAGTTCACCCAGCCGACGAAGAACCTTGTACGGGCCGAAATAGCGGCGCAAAAGCTTTTCACTCAATCCACGGCGGCGAATGGGCGTCCACACCCAGACTTGGTCTCCTGGCTTGTATTCCGCGTTGCGTCTTCGTAGGTTGTAGCGTCTGGCGTCGGTCCGCTGCTGATCTTTGATCCGTAATCGGGCAAGCCTTCGAGCTTCTTCTGCGCGTTGAAGGTAGGCGGCAACGTCGACGTTCTCTTCTTCTGTAACGTCGGGCAGCATGGCGTCTAGCGTGGTCGTGGCATCCCTGCCATGGACGAGCCTAAAAGGCGTCATCTGGGTGGTCTCCTGCACTGCGGTGTTGTAGGCGAAGACGACGTAAGGCAGGATGACATCCCAGGTTTTATGTTCGGCATCGACATACATAGCGAGCATATCGGCGATGGTTTTGTTCAGGCGCTCGGTCAGTCCGTTGGTCTGCGGATGGTATGCAGTTGTCCTCCGGTGGCTGGTTTGGCTGTAGCGCAGGATGGCTTGCGTGAGTTCCGCCGTAAATGCTGTTCCTCTGTCCGTGATGAGCACATCGGGGGCGCCGTGTCGAAGAAGAATGCACTCCACGAAAAATTTGGCCACTTCTGCTGCTGTTCCGTTCGGTAGGGCTTTCGCCTCGGCGTAGCGGGTGAGGTAGTCGGTCGCTATGATGATCCACTTATTTCCAGATGTTGACGTTGGAAAAGGGCCAAGCAAGTCCATGCCAATCTGCTGAAAGGGTCTTGAGGGAGGTTCAATGGGGTTCAGAAATCCTGCTGGTCGTGTGGGAGGAGTCTTTCGTCGCTGACAATCTCGACATGTTTTCACATAGTGTGCGACGTCGGCAGACAGTCGGGGCCAGTAATACTTGTCTTGAATGCGGCGGAGGGTGCGAGTAAACCCGAGATGTCCAGCTGTCGGCTCGTCGTGTGAAGCCTGTAGAACTTCTTCGCGGAGACAAGTAGGTACAACAAGGAGGTAGGCTGTTTTGTTCGCTGTAAAGTTCTTCTTCACAAGGACCTCATTCTGCACACAGAAAGAAGACAGTCCTCGCTTGAATGAAGCGGGGGGTGAAGAAACCTTGCCTTCCAGGTACTCGATGAGGCCTTTTAGGTTAGGGTCCGAGCGTTGCTGCTGAGCAAAAGAGCTTGCGCTGATGGGTCCCAGGAAGGCGTTCTCATCGTCGTCCAGCGGCGGTGCATCTACAGGGGCTCGTGAGAGGCAATCGGCGTCAGTGTGCTTGCGTCCGGACTTGTAAACGACGGTGACGTCAAACTCCTGGAGACGCAGACTCCATCGAGCGAGTCGGCCAGAGGGATCCTTCAAATTGGCAAGCCAGCAGAGCGCGTGGTGGTCGCTGACCACCTTGAACGGCCGTCCGTATAGGTAGGGGCGGAATTTCGACGTAGCCCAGATGATGGCAAGGCACTCCTTCTCAGTGGTCGAATAGTTAGCCTCGGCCTTGGAAAGGGAACGGCTAGCGTATGCGATGACCTTCTCCAGCCCGTCACTTTTTTGAACGAGAACGGCGCCTAGTCCCACGCTGCTTGCGTCGGTATGAACTTCAGTATCGGCGTTTTCATCAAAATGCGCAAGGATCGGTGGGGACTGTAAACGACGCTGAAGTTCCTTGAAGGCTTCTGCTTGCGGCGCTTCCCATTTAAACGGCACGTCTGCCTTCGTCAGTTGGGTCAGGGGCTCGGCGATGCGCGGAAAGTTTTTCACAAATCGTCGGTAATATGCGCATAGTCCGAGAAATCTGCGCACTGCTTTCTTATCGGCCGGCGGTTGAAACTGTTTAATAGCGGCTGTTTTCTGCGGGTCTGGGCGTACTCCTTCCTTGCTAACGATGTGGCCTAGAAACAGCAGCTCTTCGTAGGCAAAGTGGCATTTCTCTGCTTTCAAGGTTAGGCCAGACGACTTGATTGCGTCTAGTACTGTTCGAAGTCTTTTGAGGTGCTCTTCAAAGTTCGAGGCGAAGACAACGACGTCATCTAAATATACCAGACAAATCTGCCACTTCAGGCCTGCCAGCACTGTATCCATTACTCGCTGAAACGTCGCTGGTGCGGAACAGAGACCAAATGGCATCACCTTGAACTCAAACAGCCCATCCGGAGTTTTGAATGCTGTCTTTTCGCGATCTCTTTCGTCGACCTCAATTTGCCAGTAGCCGCTCTTGAGGTCCATCGATGAGAAATATTTGGCGTTGCAGAGGCGGTCCAGTGTGTCGTCGATGCGGGGGAGGGGGTAGACGTCCTTCTTTGTTATGTTGTTCAAGCGGCGGTAATCCACGCAGAATCGAAGTGCGCCGTCTTTCTTTCTCACTAGAACAACCGGTGCCGCCCATGGGCTGTTTGAAGGCTGGATGACGTCGTCGCGAAGCATTTCTTCGACTTGGTCCCGGATGGCTTGTCGTTCTCGCGGAGACGGTAGGGGCTTTGACGGAGAGGTCGGACGTCTTGATCCGTTAAAATGCGATGCTTGGCAATTGGCGTCTGTCGCACCTTCGGCGATGTCGAAAAGCACTCACTGTAGTTTTGAAGCAGATTGCGGATCTGGTCTTGTCTGTTCCGGTGCAGGGCTGGGTTGATGTCGAAAGTGGGCGAGTTCTCTTGGTCAGGCGGATCTTCTGAGGAGGGGTCGGAGAGGGCGAAGGAATCTCGTACGTCAGATATTTCGTCGTAGAAAGCAATCGTCGTTCCTCTGTTAATATGCCGGTATTCTTCGCTGAAGTTAGTCAGCAGTACTTCGGCCTGGCCATTGCGGAAATGTGTGATGCCTCTTGCGATGCTGATTCCTCGGTCTAGTAGCAACTGCATGTTCCCCTCGATGATGGCTTCAGTGTTTATGGCTTTCGTGGCGCCTACGGTCACAATAATGCTTGAACGGGGTGGGACGCTCACTTCTTCCTCCAGGACACTTAGGGCAACGTGATTTTCCCGAGTTTTCATCGAAGCGATGGCTTCGTCCGTCGAAAGCGTGATCAGCTTGGATCGCAGGTCGATGATCGCCTGATGCTCATTAAGGAAATCCATGCCCAAGATCACTTCGCGGGAGCATTGCGGTAGCACAACAAAGGTCGCAGGATAGGTATGTCCTTTGACAGTCACTCGCGCTGTGCATTGTCCTGATGGCGTAATGAGGTGGCCCCCAGCGGTGCGAATTTGTGGGCCGTCCCAAGCCGTAGTGACTTTTCTGAGCTGCGCAGCGAATGTTCCATTCCGATTAATCGGCTCCTGTGTCGACTAGAGCGGTAACTTTCCGGCCGTCGATAGTCACTTCTAGGTCGGAGGTCCTGGCTCTTGCATTGCACCTCGCTCTTGGCGTCGGGTCACGGCTTCGTCGCCTATGCGAGTCGCGGGTGGGGCGTGTGAGCGAAGCTCTTCTGGGTGGAGGCGTCGTTTTCAAGGCAGCCTGCGTCGTGGTCGGGGTTTTCATTGTGTGCGGCGTCGGTGCAGTGAGTGCCGGTTCTTCATGCGGCGTCGCGGGTGCAGCGTCTTCATGGGGCGTGGTCGGTGGACGATCTTCGGCGTTTCGCTCGTGAGCAACCTCACCTCCAGAGGTTGCTGCCTTTAGTTTCCCCTACGGGGGCTGGGCGACCTTCCTCGTACCGCGGCTGCGTAGCTGCGGCGTGGCGACGCAAAGCGCGAGGTTGACGGCGATGGTGAGCGCGAAAAGCGGTTCGGCGTGTACTCTTCTCGACGCAGGTACTCGTCGATTTCGTGCGGACGTTGTCCGAAGCGTGGTCGTGGGGCGTTAACGGCAAATCCTCGAAGACCGATACGTCGGTACGGGCAGTGACGAAGAATATGGCCGGCCTCACCGCAATGGAAGCACAACGGCCGGTTGTCAGAAGTCCTCCAGGCGTCGCATTTCCTGGGGCTTGAGGGTCGGTCATAGGCTGGGCGGGCGGGGGCTGGGAGGCGGCGTTGTGTACCAAGTGGCTCATCTCGGGGAGGACGTGGGGGTTGTCGTTGGGGCTGAGCAGTCCTTACTGCAGCGGCGTAGGTCATGGCCTGGGGTTCTGTGGCCGTCGGGGTGCCAAGTGCCTGTTGCACTTCTTCCCGTACCACGTCCATCAGAGTCGATGCTTGTGGCTGTGGGGTGGATGGCAGTAATCGGCGTAGCTCCTCTCGGACGATTTCGCGGATAACGTCCCGCAAGCTGTCGCTGGTGGTGGCCGGCGTGTCCGAACGGATTGCATAGGCAGAGGAAGGGCGGTTGTACTGCCGAGCTCGGACGTCGAGGGTCTTCTCAATCGTGCAGGCTTCCAGCATGAATTCCTCGACCGTTTCTGGCGGCTGACGGACGAGGCTGCCAAAGAGTTGTTCTTTTACGCCGCGCATTAAGAACTGAACTTTCTTTTCCTCGGTCATCCCGGGGTCGGCGCGGCGAAATAGGCGCTTCATCTCCTCGATGTAGCTGCGGACGGGCTCATTCGGAAGCTGGATCCTGGACTCGAGTCGTTCGGCTCTTTCTTTCCTCACGACACTGGTAAATACCTTCAATAGTTCTCTCTTGAATAGCTCCCATGTCGTAAGGGACGACTCGTAGTTTTCGTACCACGTGCATGCGGAGCCATCCAATGAGAAAAAAACGTGTCCAATCTTTGCCGCATCATCCCACTTGTTGAATGACGCCACGCGCTCAAATTGATCCAACCATTCTTCAGGGTCTTCGCCTAGGGATCCATTGAAAGTTGGCGGCACCCGCGGCTGCTGCAGTATTATCGGTGTCGACATCTTCGGCCAGATTGCGGTGCTCGTAGCCGCGTCTTTTCGCTGTCTTGTGCGGTCCGGCAGTTTTCCGAACTCAGGCTCCTCTCCCTGGAGACGTCGGCTGGCTCGCTGAGCTGCTGGCTCGTCCTCGGGTGCGAAGCGCTCAGGGCTGGCTTCACGACTTGAAGGGGGCGTCCGGAACATGGAAGGCTACCCAGCACCTCCACCAGATGTCACGTAGTGGTGACGGCAGTCGAAGCAGCGATGAATACGGACGAAAGGATGTTCTAAAAGAACTGTTTATTGGGCTGACTTGCACCCAAAATGGACTGAATCACTCGGCGGCGGCGAAGCGACAAGCGTGCTCGGCGGTCGTCGAACAGAACGCCCGCCGCTGTCGGCCGTGCTCAATTTAAAGCTTATAGCGAACATTCGAGATAAAGGGCGCAAAGTTACTAGAACATTCCGGAACAACGTAGAATCAGCTTTGCCTGGCTGCGATCAATCGAGATAAATCTAGTCGCGTCTTGCGTCGCAAACAAAGCGATAAGGTGGTGTCGCGGCAGATTTGAAAAACGAATAAACACTGCAAATATTCGCGGCAATATAATAGGCATAATCCTCACGCCAAATTACGCGTTAAGAACGCAGAGAGAAATGCCTTCAAATGGAAAGATTAGCATGTGAAGCGACGCCAAATGATCAGCGAATGAAGCAATATTATGAGCTTCCTGATGATCTCGCAAAAAAGTTTTGAGCATGCTCACTAGGTTAGGTACCACGAAATGCACAGCACTTCGCCGTGGATGGCATGCTTTGGCGGAACAAAGTCCTAAAGAGCGATGTTGTGGGTCCCCTTTGTTATTCGGCTGATGTCAGCTTTTCCGCGAGGAATTGCGGAAAGAACGACATCCTTTTCATTCCGGCTTGTGCAACGAAATGCGCCGCAATCAGACATAGCGCGACATAAAAATTGGAGTTCGAATTGTCAGCGCGTTAGTCAACGGAGCTGGACCCGCAGCAGAGGCAGACGGCCTGCATATGGCGCCGACGACCGAAGATTTAGAAGAAAACGATCCTTTTCCGCGCGCTGCCTGGGCGACGGACAGGTGGGCCAATCATCGTTCAGAAAAGCGCCGAGCAGAGAGTGGGGCGAGGAGGATGTGCGAGAGTTTGCGGCGCGGCGGCAAAGTTCACAGAAATGCGCTGCTTGCAATGTAAAGGAGTTTTAGCAATGTATGGACGGACGGACGGACGGACGGACGGACGTATGTATGTATGTATGTATGTATGTATGTATGTATGTATGTATGTATGTATGTATGTATGTATGTACGGATGGACGGATGCATGGATGGATGTATGTATGTATGTATGTATGTATGTATGGGTGGGTGGGTGTATGGATGGATGGATGGATGGATGGATGGATGGATGGATGGATGGATGGATGGATGGATGGATGGATGGATAGGGCTGAACCCTTTAAATCGGGCGGTGGTGAAATCTTACTGTTGTCTTGATTTTAGCTGCCATTCAGATGACCACTTGGTTTCTTCTACCTGCTTAAAATCTACTTTCCCTTCACTGTCCTTAAACCCAAATGCCTTGGATATATCGGCCCCGCTGCTTTCCACTGTAGGGTGAAGCCCTTTACAGAAAAGTATCAAGTGTTCAGCCGTTTCCTCCTCCTCTTCGCACGAAACGCACAAAGTATCTATCTCGTGGTACCTGACTTTATGTGTCTTAGTCCGCAAAACTCCTGTCCTGGCCTCAAACAACAAAGAGCTTCCCCCTACAATTATCATAGATATCTTCTTCATAGATACGCCCTACTTTCAAGAGCCACCTGTCGAGGGCTCTTCAAACCAGAGCTCAACTCGCCTCTCCGCGGGAAGCGTCGACTGTTTTCTGAACTAAAATATTCTTACACCGTGGCCGAAGCCTTGCGAGGGTGCACAGCGGGAAAGCGAACCACAAGGAAAAGGGCGGAACTGAGTCCCTGTCGCGGATCTCCCCGGAGAACACTCGGACCGAAAGAATGGACTAGGCGACTGGTGTACACATACAGGCGCACATTTAATGCCCCCTATGTGACACACACACTAGAAAACTAAACTAACAAAACACAAAGGCTGCTACCAGCGTCTACTACTAGCGTTTTTCTATTACTGGTCGGCGTTCGTGCTCCCGGTTGGTTCGGTGCGGCTGCGGCGTCGAGGCGGCGTTCGACGTGCTTGGGCTGGCGTCGCTGGCTGCGTCGTACAAGCTCCCAGTCCAAACTCCCATGGAGGTGATGCCGGTGTTGTTGGCGTTGGGGGCACCACCTGGATGAGTGGCAACAGCGCTGGAGACACCCCTGGTCGTAGCAGGTGGTAGCGTCCTCCGTTGACTCCCCGGAACGGGCTCAGGCCCAGCAGGAAGTCCACGATGCGATGCCGTAGAACGCGAGCTCACCGGAGCAGTAGCCGGCGTCGCTCTCTTCCAGCCGATGTGCCCCTGATCCGCAGGAGCGCCCGCTTCTCTGCTGTTTTCCCCCGTGCCTCGCTCTCACTCGCCCCTTTATAGCCTTCGCATTACTACACGTAAGCCTTGTCGTCGTCTTCTTCTCTTCCCCACCAATCATCTTTCTCCACCTCACCGAATGCTTCTCTACAAATCCTCTCTCTCCACCTCACAGAATGCTTCTTCTTCATCTCCTTTATTCTTCGGTTAATCCACGTTGTCTTCTTCACATCTTTTTCTTTTTAAAATTTAATTTAGGCTCCTTAATATATGTGACAGTCTCCGCGACATATACTATTGAAATGTATAACTTTATTTTTAATTTTTTGAGAATACTGCCTTGTTTGGTGTGTTTACGCAGTTTCCTCACGAGCGCCTGAAAGGATCTTGTTAGCTTTTGTGTGGTATTTGGAGCATTTCCCCTATTTTTGTTCTAAGTCTTATAGTTCTCTTGTACTTGACTGTATAACTTCTCATGAATAGTGATAGTTTATCACCAGCTCTCTATTGTTTTTTTATCTGTTTGCTGAACTATTATTATGCCTTTCATTTCTAACTTCTGTCTGCGCAAGGTATTGTATTTGATCCCCATTACACAATGCTTCTCTGTAATCCTATAAAGTATTTGTAAGTATATAAATAAATGAGGAAAGGATTATCCCTTAATGAATCAACATGAACCACGGAGCAAAGGGAGCAAATAGTGTGTTAGAACAAGTGTTTGGGGAGGGCGGTCGCATTTATTATCGAATATGCCTTGATATGGACATGTGGCAATGGCCGTGAGGCAAGATGGCTATCGTTCCAGCCCTCGCGTCAGCTGCTACCCTGTGCGAAGAATTCAAGCCCCTGCTTACATACTGCCGCCGGCATGCGGCTTTATTACTTCTTCTGTTTATGCGATGCAAAATGTGACCAGATTTATCTGAAATTATCGCAGACAGGCGGAACCAATTCTGCTTCGTTGCAGACTGCTCTGGTTACTTTGCTCGCCGTATCTCAAAAATTGGTTGTCAGCTTTAAACTGATCACGGCCGAGAGCGGCAGGCAATCTTCTCCCCGACCACCAAGCAACTTAAATCTTTCAAGGCCCGTGTCAGCCCAATAAACAGTTTATTTTGGAAAGCTTATTCGCTGTCTTCCTGACTGCCATCGCCACTACTTGACATCTGGTTCAGGTGCGCAGTACCTGATGTTCCTGTATACCTTACCCTCTGGCAGCCGCCGATGAAGCCTGAGCCACCCCGAAGCAGAAACCCAGAAAAATACCGCAGATTTCCCGTATAAGAAGAACTGCGAAGCAGCCTACTTCTCCAAAATCTCCTACGCGAACGCGGACTACTACTAAACCGCAGCGGATGCAGTAGTGCTCCTCGGAGTAAATGTCAGCAACGGCTTTACTCTTCACCAGCCCCGAGTGCCGCCTACATTCAATGGCTCACCAGGTGAGGATGCTGAAGACTGACTCGAGGAATTGGAACGTGTGGCCGTGTTCAACCGCTGTGATGACGAGACGAAAGTGAGGTATCTTTTATTTGCCCTGGAAGCCCCAGATAGAATTCGGTTTGAATAGCACGAGGCTTCTGTGGCATCAGAACGTGACTATACGTGACAATATTAAGCTTTTAGAGATATAAGCTCAAATGCACTTTTTTATTGAATCATGGCCTAAATGCTTACGCAAATATATTGAGCATGCTTTTCTGTTGGCGTTTTCGGTAGCTAACTTAACCGATCCACTCGTTCTGATCAAATGGCAACTGTTGGTGTAGAAACCCAGTAAGAGATCCGCACGGGGACTCTTAGTGGGTCGATTGTTTGTCCAGATACCTCAGTGCAAAGGGCATTGCTCACTTTCTTTTGGTGATATAAAATGAATATTGCCAATGCAAGTGTGAGTTGGGAGGTTACCTGGAAGGCACTGTGTTTTAAAGCCTTTCAAATTCAAGATGTGTTCGCGAAGGTTATGACTGTATAACCAAGTGATGGGGTTCAGAAGAGGAAGGTTCCGGGATAGTTGGTAATGCATTTAAAAGGAAGAAACAGCAAGATGAAACACAGACTCACGAAGAAACCACACACACGAGCGCTGACTCACAACTCCTTTTAAGTGATGCGGGCATACCTTTTTGCATTAATCATCATAACTGGCCATAGTAATTTATCTTTGAAATTTGTTTCCCTCAGATGCCACAATAATGCCTGCATTGAGGTGTGAAAAACATAACACCTTGGTCAATGGATAAAAGTGAGTCAATGCCTCCGAGTTCAGTATTTCGGGCGAAGTAAATCAACCAGTCTCTACATTGATTCATTCTCACTTCAGTAGATAGAATTTAATGAATTGGGACATATTCTCCACTCTGTATAGTCCGCACTGGCAATGGGCAGCAGGCGTACTTTATCCGTTCAGATATTCCCTTCAGTGAGAAAGCAAGTGTTGTGGACCTTAGGTGATGTTGAACCATACTGTAAGGCCGCTGTAGCGAGCGTGAGGCGCTTCCAGTGCACGCCGAAGTAGAGGAAAAGAACTCCCCGAAACATTCCCGAAGGCGAGCACGGCTGTAAGCGCATCCCAGCGCAGGATGTAGCACCTTCTCCCCCAGTCACCTTGGCGAATCGGGGCGCGCGGACAGATGTTCTATAGAATTCCAGCGCTCTCGAGAACACAGGGGGAGGGAGCCTTAGCTTAACGTGTGCTTCAGTGCCTGCTCTATAAGCGCTTTCGCCTTTTTCTAGAAATTTCGTTGATGATGATAATGATGATGATGATGATGATAGTTAATATTTATAGAGCAAGGGCGTCTGCGGCCAAAGTGCGCCATGGCAGAGGGTATTTTCGTTTTGGTCAAGGTCGGATCAAAGACCCGTTGCCAAAGCATTTCACCCTGATAAAGCCGAGCACCAGGCCAGGGGAACCTTGTACCCATTGTATCACCGGTGTGTACCCGGCGGCACTGGGATTCGAACCCAGCGCCTCCGGCATGCGAGGCGGATCCTAGAAAATTCGAACTACTAGTTTATTTAAGGCCGTGGTGCGTCATGTTATGAGGTTTTTTTGTCAGGCTTCGCGAAGTTATCGAGACCGGCCCCAGCTTTCAGCAAGCCATGAAGATCGAGCTTTGAGCTTGAGTGCTTTTGTGACAGCTTTGGTAGCTGATGCGCACCTCCTTTTTTTTCTCTGTATGTTTCTGCACAATTTGTTTTTTGCGCTACAAAAGTGAAGTTCCTCTGTTGGACCGTGTGTCATCGTTCCTTCCTCGTCTGGCTGTCTGCTGCGAGTCCAACGACAAATAAACGAGCACCTATACTGAAGCGAGGAGGAACAACTTTTGATCTTTTCTCATACCTTCTGGTAAATCATATATCAAGTATCAGCTCGTGAGCTGTAGCTGACAAGCATTTGCTAAGGTGTGATCTACTTAATGCATGACACAAGCAGAGTAAAGTGCAGACATAGATGTGTTAGTAATTGTGTGACTGCTGCACGGCTGCATATTTGTACATCCCCGTCCCAGCAAACAGCGTACCTCCCCATTTGCGCCCAGAAAGGGTGGAATGTCCCAGTCCCAGTACAACATTCATCGAACATTTCCAGGTCGTAGAGGCAGGACACAGAAACACAACCAAACGGGCAGTGCGCCCACTAATGGCCTAGAAATGTTTTTTCGAGGGGGTTAAGCAGAAACAAAAAAATCAGCATTTTGGTCCCAGAAAGGTAACTGGGAGAACGTTTTTGGGACCGATGCTTTTCAAGAAGAAATACAAATTGACTCCTCGCTCACTTTTCTCTCTCCATCGCGCCAAAAGCTACGGGGAGAGAAGGTTTTGAGAGATCAAGCAGTTTTGTTCGAACAGCCGAAGGAAGCGCAGTTAACCCCGCATCTCTCTCGTGGGCCGTCGGCTCCATACTGCAGGCAGGCAGGCAGACAGGCGACGGCGGTCTGCCTTTTCATCGCACCACCGGAAGCGGCGGTCACCAACGTGCCCGTCTTCTATAGTGTTTCCATCTTCAGCACGGTGCGGCGGTCTTTGCAGAAATCTCCAACTACCAGCAGTCCTCGTTGCGCCGCAGTCTACCCGAGGCGCAGTAATAGCCTCCCGTCGCTTGCCCGGCTTCCTTTCTGTACGGAAGCCATCCTGCGCACACGTATTCGCGCAGCCCTTATCCGCTCGCGCGCTAGCCCCAGCGCGCGGCAACTCTTGCTCTCATCACTGGGCTGTCATGAGCTTCGTAGCTACGGATTCATGGCAGCTTTCCCGCGCAACTCGGCGTGCCCACATAATTTTGCAACTGATGCAGCGGCACGCGGCGCATCGCAAGTCTTTTGCGCCGCTTCACGGCCCTACTCCATAATGGTGCTCTTACCGGCTTCGTTCGCGGCAGCGGATTTCAAGGCATGGGTGACGCCTAGCTCTCGCTCTGCATCCCTCAGCGTCTCCGGCGACTGTGGCGTGTTGTTGATGGCAGCGTGGCCGTCCAATGCGGTCATAGGCGGGAGAGATCTTTGGAAGCCAACCAGACTCTTGCTGCGAGTGCCCATGGATTAACCTGCTCTACCTACATTGCCGTGCTGTCACAGCGGTATAGTTTGTGTTGTGTTCGCATCGCTGATTCCCAACCCACCCCATCGGATTACTTGTGCCGCTGGCGGTTCGCATGGGCGCGTGGTGGAAAGGTGTTCGCACGGCAAACAGAAACGTCTAACGTAGTGCATAGCACTTGTGATGCAGATCTTGAAAAGATAGTCTACTTGATATTTTGGCAGAAACTTGAATTTTCCCTTCTCTCTTGCAATGATTGCACCGAATGCTATCGAGCAACCAAAAAATGACTGTCTTTCCTTTCTGCACTTCAATGCACAGTCCCTCCGGAACAAATACGAATAATTGACGGCATCCCTTCTTGAATTCCGGGTTCCATTTCATGTTGTTATGATAACTGAAACTTGGTACACATCTGCTGGTGTATTTTCCTTAGTTGGTTACCAAACGTTTTTCCTAAATAGATCTTGTCGCCGTGGTGGTGGTGTGATGCAGCTTATATCACAAAGCCTTTCATGCCGCATTGTGGAAGATTTTTCCCGACTTTCCATTGTGTTGGCAGAATAGAACTATAGAGAGTCTAATGAAATTTTTTTTTACTATTAAGGAACGGTAGATAACTGTATTTTTAAAAAAAATTTGCATGAATGGAGTCAAAACCGGACGATGAATGAAATTGTAGGGCATCAATAAGTTTAGCAACGCCAGATGAATCGATGATAATTTGAGGCATAGTTGGGAAATTATACCGGAGTGGAACGGGATTTTTGGGTGTTTGATGTGCGTGAGAAGTTCTGAACAAAAGTATCGTTAAGTTCTGATGCGCATAAATGAGCCGAAATACGGTCACCTGACGCGTCCGTTAAGTTAATAGATTCTTCAATATGCGGGTTGACGACGCGCCAAAATTTTTTAATGTTGGTAGACAGCATGGATGGTAAAGTGCTAGAAAGGAAGTTATCTTTTGCTTGCTTAAGCGCAGTTATATAGGCATCAGCGGCAGTCTTGTATGCGTCCCAGTGAGCGTTACATGGTGATAGCCTGGCTGTGCGATATCGGCGCTTTTTTCTGTTAGATAGGCGTCTTATGTGGGCGGTATACCATGGGGCTTGAGGATTAGAAGAGATGGTGCGTCTTGGAACATATTTCTGAGTTAGTTCGCGAACTTTGGTTGTGAACATATCCCAGTTAGTTTGCTTAACTCAACAAGCACGCCTTTCCCGTCGACTCTATCCCCCTCCCCACCCCCGCCTATCCCACTCCCAACAAATCCTCTGGAGGCGACTCCAGACCCGAACTCTTCCTACCCCTCAGCGTCTCACCTACTTTCGCCATGTTTCCCCAGAGTGCACTCTCTGCGGAGCTCCGCATGCCACCCTGGACCACATCCTCTTCGGCTGCCCTGCCGATCCTCCCCCGCAGGGACAGCCCGCCATCGGTACATGGGAGGAATGGGAGGCCCTCCTTGCGTCGCAGGACCCGGACACGCAACTTCGCTGTGTGAACCGGGGTGCCAGTGCCATGGCCCTACGTAGCCTGGACACATGCGCGTAATGTGAGGGCTGTGCGGTGGCCCTTAGACCTTGCACGGTCCAAACTCGCTTGCTTAATAAAGTTTTCCATCCATCCATGCACAGAGCGATCGTCAAAGTTTCTGAAGAAGTTTTGAATAAAAACTGATAATTCATTGCTAATGGCATCGAAGTCTGCTTTAATATAATCTAGTATGGTTTTTTTCTTCCTTGAAGGCTTAGGACAGGCAGTGTTAATGTTGAAAATGAGCAAAGATTGATCACTTATGTTAGGTAAGTAGGTGATGGCTGAAGCAAAGTCAGCTCGATTTGTTAGGATCAAATCTAAAGTGCTGGCTGCGTTGACAGAGATTCTGGTAGCGTTACTTACTAACTGGGTAAGTGAAAAAAAGAAGCATAAATCAAGAAAATCACTGGCATCGGATGAAAATTGAGATAGGGTGGGAGGCTGGGTAACCCAAGAAACAGTCGGAAAGTTAAAATCACCTAGTAAAAAGAAGGTAGCAGATGGAAATCTGGTGTGTATTATGTTAAGTTCGTCATGAAGGTCGTTAATAAACGAGCGTTGAGAAGAAGGAGGACGATAGTATACGCCGAATATTATTTTCTGATGGTCGAGAGTAACTGATGCCCAGACAGTTTCGAAGACGCTATTAGTGTAGATGCATGATGACGGTATGTCTTTCGCAATAGCAAGGAGTACGCCGCCTCCCCGCTGATTAGTTCGGTCATTTCGATATACTGCGAAGCGGTTTGCGTTGTGAAATTGTTCGTTATCGTGAATTTGAGATGATAGCCAAGTTTCAGTAAGTGCGATGATATGCGCAGAACAGGTGTCGATTGCCGTTGAAAGAGAAGTTTTCTTACTCAATATACTTCTGATGTTAGTATAAAGAATCATAACATGAGATGGTGATGAATGACCACTGCCCCTCTCGCACCCCTAGGACGCCCCATGTGGCGAAGCGACTTATCCTTGGGGCGCGTGTTCAGATGGCAGCTCGATTTCATCGATTGTGTCGTTAGAGGGATTGTACATGAAGCATTTGCTGCGTATGTATAGCTTATTGTAGCAAAGGCGAAATTTGGGTCATCCCGGATGGCAGATTCCAAATTCGGTAAGTTTCCGTCTGGCAATTCGAGTGGCGGGTAAAAAAACCTTGCTTATTGAAATTTTGTGTTCCTTGAAATCATTGCAATGTGATAGGATTAACTCTTTTATTTTGTAGTTAGAAATAATGGGTCTGCATTTATTAGAGGAAAATATCCCTAAACGATGAACACGCTAAAATGGGTCGTTTGGTAGCGAGTCAAGAACATTAGTTAGTGCATTGGTCAGTGTGCTTTCAGTTTGTTGCCACGTTTCAAATGAATCTCTCACTCCATGAAAAATCAAATTATCGCGGAGCGACATGTCCTCCATATCGTCTAGGCGTTTTTGTAAAAAGTTATTTTGTGAAGATAAGCGTTCAACTGATTCTTGCATGCCTGCAAATTCATGGCTGAAGGTGTCAAGAACTTTTCCTTTCTCTTCTAGTTCGTCCAAACGCTTCTGAATGTTAGTTATTCTTGTTTCGATGCTTTTCTGCACAGCCTTAATGGATTTAATATCTGCGGTCAGTTCAGTTTGTGCCTTCGAACTTTGCAATGAGCGGGCGTGAACATCTTTGAGCAGTTGAAAAATTACGGTCATCTGTTGTGCAGGGTCTCCGGAGAGCGATTCAATTTCTGATAGGGATCGAGTGGTGGGGCCGGGGTTCGTTTCTGTCTCCGGAGCACAAGAGTAGGAAAGCCATCGAAAAGCAATCGCACACAGTTTCACACAGCACCCCTGGGCACGGGAACAGCAGCAAGCAGATGCCATCGCTCTTTTATTGCGAAGCAATACTACTTTAGGTCGCACTTCAGCCCGTTCCGTGGCGAGGCGGTGGTAGGCACCATTGACCTTTAGCGTGACCTCGCTGCGTGACGTCACACCACGTGACCTAGAGTGACGTCACACCAGCTGTGTAAAAACGGGGCCCCATCTCACGCCGTCGCGAGGCGAGGCGGTGGCCACCAACGGCGGCCTAACTCCCGCTCCTCTCACCAGGGGCGCTACGGTCGGTGTGACGTCACACCAGCTGTGTAAAAACGAAGCCCCATCTCACGCCGTCGCGAGGCGAGGCGGTAGCCACCAATGGCGGCCTAACTCCCGCTCCTCTCACCAGGGGCGCTACGGTCAGACTGACGTCACACCAGCTGTATAAAACAGCTCCGCTCCTCTCGCCAAGGCAGTCAATTTGCTTCGCAATCACCAGGCTTAACCAAGCTAAGCCACGGCCGTTTTTTTAGCGCACAAGGAAAACGTACACACCTGCATCGCAGCAAAGCGGAAGTCAGGAGTCATGCTTCTTGCAATGTTCCCGTTCCCACTGAATCCGAGGACGGGGAGGCCACAGCTTAAATTCCTTGCGGGCGATGATGCAGTTGTCGATGGGGTTGAACGGCCGAAGGCGAGCGATTCAATCGTGTGCGCAGGGATGACAGATATGTTGAAGGGGCCATTGTCAGGCAGTGACGGTGGTAGCATCTGAGCTGAAGGGCATGGGGGAGATAGCGATTCCGCTATCAGCCAAGTGAAGAATAGCGTCAGCGTAACCTGCATCGGAGCAAAGCAGCCATTCTTATTGCAGTGTTCCCGTACCCGCACAATGTAGCTGCAGCATCATATATATATATATATATATATATATATATATATATATATATATATATATATATATATATATATATATATATACATTTGCTTCAATATATAGTTGCAGCATTTTATTTCATCCCCGGGTTTCCGTTGGCAAAGTCGTCAAGGTATGTTGGTTTATGCGCGTTTTTTATTTTCGCCTCAAAGACTTCATTTTTTTTCCTGTTCTGATAACAAGCTCAAGCTTACTCCGAGGCTCGTGCGAGGGGCAAAGCGAGAGGGAAGCTTCACCCTGCAGAATATCCGTGACCTGAAACCGCGTACCTGTATCTTAAGCCCATTTCATCTTTTCTTTTTACACTCAGGTTGCTCTTAACATGCGTTTGCTTTTGCGTGTGCATATATGCTCTTGTACCCTTTAGAATGTTTGCTTAAGGTGCATCAACTTTCAGCGTGTACGTATTATGTTTTTATTGCTTCATTGTTTTCAGATTTCTCAGAGCTAGCGAAAAAATTGGCCATTATTATAAGCTGGTGCCGTAGTGCTCCGTACATAGTGTGTTGAATGATGCATACATATGCGTCTCCTGTTTGTAATCTTTTAAATGCAAAGAGCATATCTAATAAACTGAAATTACATCTGTATTGAGCTGCTATTTCCTGTTATATGGGCGGGATCGGGCGACTTTTTGAATTCATATTTCCTTTGTGTGTAAAATTCTAGCACATTTCATGTTCTTGTGGCGGGAGTAGCGCAGCAATAAACAAAGAAGAGAGAGGTGGGAATCGGCGCTAACAACCAGATTTTTAATGCACGTTCGTCGTACATATACATCTCGCTCGTGCCATAAGGAAAGGACAGAAGCATGACAAACGCATCAGATGTACACGTTGTAGAATAATAGGGAAAAGCACGCAAATAATCAATTTTGCTGTCAGGAAACGCTATCGAAAGTATGCTGACGCATATATGTCGCACTTTTGTCGGATGTTGAAGGCTTCTTCAATCTCCCTGGTCTGATGATCAAAATGCGACGTGATGACCATTGTGTTCTCAAGCTGCATGTCACAATCATGCTGTTTGCAATGTTTTGCTAATTCACAGCTGATGGCGCCCTTTAGGGAAGTTTTGTGCTCTCGAAGCCGTTCGTTCAATCAGCGCCATGTTTGACCAATGTACATACTAAACACAAATCAATCCAGATGGGCGTTTTTGGCTTGTCCTCTAGCGTCCTCCCAAATCGAGGTTCGATATATACCTTTAGACTTGGGGTAGACTTCAGAACCAAAAAACACGAAGCACTTGCGGTTGAGAATGGGAGTACATTTGGTGTAGATTTTTACACCAAAAAATACGATGCACTTCCGGTTTCCAATGGGAGGTTTCAACCGCGGCGATACGCTGAGCGGTGGCTGCGGTGTCGTGTTTATGCAGGCGCCGATTTTGCAACGCCGGCATCTAGAAGGAGGTGATGACAGCTGTCCGTTTTTCTATATTGCATTTTTGCTCTTTCTTACAGGGCTACTAGAACTGCTAACTATATAGCCTGAACGGTGCTAGTTAGTTAATCACAATAATCAGGTTCGAATTCGCTTTGGAATCATGAACAAACCCCAATCGAACTTCAATTTTGAGATATAACAACCAGCCCCGTTCCGTTCATGCCGTTACGAAGTAGTGCTGTAAGGAACAGGGCAAGAACGCTGGATACAAAGTGCATCGGACCGCTGTCTTCACCTCCTCCAAGATGCCTGCGTTGCACGATCGTGGCGCCATGCATACACACGACCTCCCAGTCACGTCGCAGCGTACTGCCGTACATCGCGGAAACAAAACTAGACCAGCGATGGCGGCAAAGAAACGTCTTTAATCTGACTCCGCTGAGTATATTGCACTTCTGTAAAAAATACACAAAACATGGCTCCGGCGCTAGCCGAAAGTATCTTGACGGGGTGGTTCCCAATGGGCAAGAAAAGCAGAGTTGGGGAGACGACAGGCAATGAAACTGAAAACAAGACCGTGGTAACGGATCTACGTGCCAAATTCCCGCCACACAATTTTCTTCTCGTAAAAGTTTACCATCTCTTCACTGTGGTCCCAAAACCGAATCCCTGAAGTTAAAGAACCTGAATGGTACACAAGATATTTGCGGGCAGCTCCACATTGGACAAAGAATGTTTGCCATCTCTCTGCCTTTAGAAGTTTTTAAAAAGAATACATTTGTATATTGTATCCTTAAATTCCGTTCATTACTGTTACTTATTCTTGCAGTCCATAATAGACCTTTTTAAAGAAAATTTTGAATTCCGTGCTCCACTCGCGTATTGAAAATATTTTTCTAGCACTATTTTCATCCAGTCTATCAGTATTCAAATTCGATAAAAGCAGGATTCGCAGTAAGGATTACACAAAAACATTGCATTAAGCTTGTGCTCTGTGGTTTTATTTTCGATCAAAAATATAGTTCTTGGATTTCACCTTCATAGTGCAAGGTAGCTGTGTAGGTTTGTTAGACATTTTTTTTCGAGACTGCAGATTTAAGCACTTTACAGAACATTGTAACTAGCACGTCCTCAAAACACTGTTCGCAATTTAACTTGTGCATCCGACTTACATTCATTCCATTGGATGTTCGAAAATACTGAAACACAGACCACCGCTACAAATAGCACTGGATTATCACAAATGTCAGTTACTAATCTACAAACATATCTGAAATATTAACACCAGCAGCATTAAAAGGCTGCTTAACATGTCAAGCTTATTCAACTGAAAAGAAATTGAAGAGCCTGCGTAAAGTAAAGAAAAGGCCACAAAGACCTGTAGATTACAATTTTATTTTTTAAATGGCGGACAATAAACAACATTTGAAACCACAATTCTTGGACAGGTATTAGAGATAGGGACTAACTTGAAATCAGCACCTAAAAGTTATCAAAACGATACAATAGCAAATCTTGAAAAACAATGCAGAGTTGACTTGAAAACTTCTTTGCTACACTTCAGGCTAGCTGGTGCTGTCAGATAAGATTGGCTAAAAAAATGTTATGCACCAGACAATTCCCAGTAGGTAATTCCAAAAGGCTAACTTCAAGATGCAGATTACAAACTACAGTAAAAGAAATGCTAAACAGACATCCTAAAAGAGCCCACTAAATCTACAGTAAAATATCACAGGTATCCAACCTCTAATGTTTGTGTTTGTTCTTGAGAAACACATAGGATGAACATAACCTAAGAAAACGTATACAATACATTCAGTTTAACACAGTCACATAAAAAGAACACAAAACAAAACTTTACACTCAATATATGGAGGCCTATGCTCTAGAGAAAGTTTAAGTGCCCCGAAAGATATGTTAGCCACCCATTTGAAGAAGCCTGTCGGAAATAAAATGCAGCACTCATAACTTATATGGAAAAAATTAGAATACAGAAACACATGCACACATGCTTTTCAATCTAACAAGTAATGACTAATGCTGAAACACAAGGAATTAGTCAACCTGGTATTACATGACTGTGCGCACTACAAGCAAAGCAAAAACACATGGCTTAATGTCAAAGCGCTCAGGACACAGGCATTCTTTTTGATCGCGAGAAAGGCATTCATCACATTCACTTTAGGACGAAGTGAAGAAAAATTCCAGAAAAGTTCCCATGGCAACTGATCAGACTAAGGACTAGTAACTTTGTAATTAAATATTTGAATTTTTGAAGACCTGTGTCTAAGCACATATTTGCTTGAAAACCTAATTGTTCACCAAATCCATTATCACCATTATTTTTTTCTAATTAAAGGATGTGTATAAATGCTAGCAAATGTGTCATGTGGCAGAACAGGAAGTCTATTAAAAATCAAGAAAAATACAAAATGCTGACAGTGCTCCCAGGAAGCTGTCCCAGCTAGATGCAAAATAATAAAAACCATGAATAGCCCATGCAGGGACAAGAAACAAGTGGGGTGATGATTCTTAGGGTCAACGAAATGTTGCTGTTCCTCTTTGTCATGTCTTTCCATGCTGTCACATAATGCGAGTACAGGATTTGTCGAAGTTTAGATCCCAAGGCATTCGCTTCTGAGCCTTGTCGTGCGTCGCTAGCATTCCATATCTCTTGAAGGTACAGCAAATCTTGCCCTGACCATCGTGAATGTTGGATATCCATTGGTGCTCAGAGGCCTTATTACACGGCTTAGAAGCCAAACCCTTTGGCTCTGTACTTTTTGACAAAGGCTATACATCAGTTTTCTCACAGATTCATGCTGATATTGTTTTCCTTTTTCTTTGCTCTGGCCAACTGTATCATGTTAGCATTGATAAGTTATATCAGCACAGTTTGCGCTCCACTACTAGTGTTCCAAACAGTACTAAAAAACTAGAGATGTAAAACATGTAGAGGCAGATATAAGAGGCAGCTGTGAAGGAAAGACGAAGTGGTTTTTAAAAACTGATGAGCTCAAAAGCACCGAAGCGTGGTTTATTTTAAGCCAAATATCTAAAAGCACTCTAACGAAAGGTCAGCAGACAGAGTGCCTTCTTTACATTTTCCAAACGGAACACACAGAAGGCTGCAAACAGCAGAATCCCTACAGAAGCGATGAGATTTTCACTACAGCGTGATGGCCAATGAACAGGAAAACTGCGCCTTGATAGGTGAGGAGACATGCTGTAAGTGCTTGGTCCTGCAAAACTAAAAACGAAATATCACTGACATTACTAACAATTGTAGAAGTGCAAAAAAATACTGTCGCATTTCAGTATAATCAACATTATGACTACACTATCCTAGGGATGAATTCATGAGGGTTGGTCTCCCCTCCTCAAAGTGAGAAATTTTACATAGAAAAACCATGCTCAACCAAATTTTTTCGAGAATAAAGTCAAAGAAATGCGAGGTTCAAACAAGTCACTGACCAATTTTTAAAGAAAATGGAAACCAGGCTAATGTACTTGGAGCTATCAACACTGTCTAGCTTCAACTTCATTGCCCACCACTATGTGCAGGAGACCTTGGTGACAAGTTCAGTATCAAAACTTTTTCATTGATGATTCGTTAGTATGGATGAATCACTTTGCGAGAATGTTGCTCGGAAACCAAAGTGTCCATATTACAGAGGTGCAACTGTACATATGATTTGTCCATTAGAGCCGTGATCACATTTAGTGGGCCACCACAACTATGCAAAAGTTATACAAAATGCTGCAATGGCCTCCCTGCCAAAGATTTGAAAACCATATTCTAGCTATAAGACAACTGAGCTGCTCAATCTCATTTAATTTCAACCAGTGCAGCAACAGCCTAACAGTACTCGAACTAGAGGCTAAAAAAAAATGGTGAGCCACTGCTCATAAGGGATCGTGATACAAAGTGCGTATTCAAAAGGTACAGCTGCACACAAAATCTACCACTCTTGGTTTATCCGTGACATTTGATACATATGGCGACTATAGGAATTTTTGCTGAGCATCGAAGAACCAAATGTTCTCTAGGGAATCACATTTTGAGCACTTATAACAGCCCGGGACGCAACATTCAGTACTGCCCATGAATCATATTTGCATGTGTATAATGAAGACCTAAAAATACAAAACTGGTATGGGGTTGTTCAAAGTGTATTTCGCCGTTATACACAGCTTGTGAAGTAGCGCTCCACAATGATTGGAAGCCATCGAAGACTACAACACAAAACGCTCTTTTCGAAATGAAAATGAAAAATAGCTGCACCGTATCCAGACCTCATTACCATTTGTCAATAAAATGAAAAAAAAAACACATTCGCAGAAGCAAATAATGGTGATCGCCTCTCCATAATTTCGTGCAAGTCTAAAGAAACAACAACCGTCTCAACATTGGATTATTGGTTAGTTGAAAAGAGTGGTAGTGAACACGCGTGAAAAGGAGACAGTAGCAATGCAAATCCCAAAATAGCAGCGTGTCAGTACGCTGTATCTGGTTTAGTCATGAAATTACTCTATTTTCAGAACTGAGCATAGTTGCAGCAGTTACACTGGCTCCTTATTCCTACTATTGTCTTTTTTTTTAATTGCACAAGTAACTATGCCTGAATTTTAACGAAAATCCCATGAGGGTCAGCAGCTCCTTACTGTCACTGTTTTCATCCCGCCTGTTTAAAAGATAATGAAACACCAGGGCTTTGTGCCAGCCCATTTCTAAAATAATCACAAAACCCAAGCTTTGCTAACGCTCGTGACATCAATGACAAAATTTGAGTAAATTATGTGCCGAAAAGGTAGTCATCAGATGCTCAGATAAATACTGAGCTGGTAATTTCGTACCAAAATTTCAGTTCCTGCCTATGCACACAAGTAATTTGCACAAAAATACCTACAAGTGTTGCAGGGGGCACTTTTTTTGCGAATTAACTCTGAACTGTTTGGTACTGCTTGTAGATTAAACTGATGCAACCTTGGAGTTCTTCATAGATTAGAACCTGTATAGAGCAATGTCCAGTCAGGTTTGATACCAAACAAACCATTATGAATAAAATGTATGTCGTTCGAATTACTGACTCCAATAAAGGTAGGTGAGCAAGGCAATGAAGTATGTGATGCTTTGAAATTAAAGCAGCGGTTATATTTTCACAAATAGTGACAGCACGTTTATACTGCACCCATCGAAGTTGTGCCGCAACGAACCGCAGAACATAAGGCAAGAACTGACATTCGTTGCTTTCTCGCTTTCACTCGTGTCCCAGTGACAAAGGGATTACGCCATTGACTGAAAGCAAGAAATAATCAGATTGTAATTTTAAATGCGGCGTGGCGGCCGAATCTATGGCGGCAGAATACAAGTATGCACTTCAGAAGCTTTGTGCACATTCATAAATTTGCTGCGACGCGCACGATAAGCAAAATTATGTTTTTTTGTGGGGAACCATGGCATTTTAAAAAAGCGACCTGATTTTTTTTTATGTTAATAGCGATGCCGCACACCTCGTTCTGCGAACATGCATGAAATTAAGAGTGGCCAAAAATGCTGCACATATCCAAACTAAAATGACACATATGCTTCGAAGGGCACTAAAATAACAATGCCGAAAACCTACAGCCGCTTGCAAGGTGTACTTCAGTGCAGACGTAAGCAGACTTGTACAGAGTGCTCGTGCGGTGCTTTGCGGAATGAAGGCGAACTTATAACGCAGGCAGTGTGATTGACTGACAATGCAGGTGCTCAAGCGCTGGCACATAGTCATATAAAACAACCCATTCACTGGCAGCGCGTCGTTAAGAAAACTGCGCGAATGTTTTGCTCCATTCCGCAGCACAGTTCTTCAGAGCTCCACACAAGCCTTCTGACGTCTTTATCGTACAACGATATTTAAGACGCAAAATCACTTACCATGTCGGCGAGACAGATGTGAGACGGCAGGGATTCAAAAATATCCTTCCGGGCAGCAGTGTCCAGGTAGAAATTTCTTTCCCGCTGGCCACGGGTGCGGCAAAGCCAGCGCTTCTCTCAATTCGCTCACAACGGCGCCATACCGCCATTCGCAAACCAAAGCGAGGGGCAAGCGCAGCCGTTGTTTACGATATCCACTTCGGTGAACTCGGTTAAGCATCCATCTTTCCTTTCTCCGTCGGGCATCGAAAAGCAGCAGCGGAAAACGCACAGTCGCCGCTCACAATATCCGTTCCAAGAGAGGCTCCAGGCAACCCAACGCGCTCAATCCTGCGACGCAATCCGAGACGGCCCCGCTGGCGCTGCTACACCTGGCGCCTACGCCGCTTCGGCCCCAGCGTCCGCACTCACAAGTCACGACTCTCTCGCCGTCTTCTGATCCTTTGCGCCGCCTGCTGTCGATTGCATCTCGACAGAAACCAAAACTTGCTGCTTCGTTCCGGAACTAAGCTAAACAGATAAAAGTACACAGTTCCACTGGCGCGTTCTTTTGAACAGCAGCAAGAATTCGACCTCGCCCCGTCTCAGTTGCCTTACGGTGTCTTTTTCTACACCGTTCGGAAGGTTCCGAATGGCGGCAACCACTCCGTTAGAGACGGCTGATGAACGATTGCGGACCTCGTTAGCACACCGTCAGTTCTAGCTGGTGTTGCTTCGGTGTTTATGGTATCATGTGCTACGTTTTTTCCGGTGTTCTTGTCTGGCGACGCTGTGTTTTAAAGCGGACGAACACGAATAAACCTCCCATCTCGTGTCATTCGTGTTTAGTATGTAGGTGCGTCCGCGCGACAGGGGTATTTATAAACCCCAGTTTCACGCATTTCACATGTTTTTTTTTGCGGTGCTTTTTCTTGGATTGAATTTTCTTTGCTCGCTGTTGACTTTGGCGCACAGGCTTCTTAATTTGTTGGTGCTGACGTGAGCACTTTTACACCAGCTCTTGCGCCTACCTTTTTGAGAATGTGGGAAATGCCATTATTGTAAGGAATGACCGCATACGGCTTCCTTTCTTCTGATGTGGTTGTGGCATATTTTATGCCTGTAAGTGCTTGCAGAATCACTTCCGCGACACTGGATAGCAGTCTCGTCGGGTGACCTGCTGCTTTCAGCCGACTGTTTTGGGCGTCAAAACTGCCTTGAACTTCATGATGACAGGATCTCGTCAATGCGGCTCTCATTGCTGCTTTTGCTAAGGACTAGAAGGACTAGCAGAACTAGGACTAGAAATAACAAGAACTCCCAGAAATCAAAGTCATGCGATTTCTTGACGCTAGCCTTTCTAGGCGCTCACATAAGCTGGCGGTACGGACCACGAAGGTAGAAAGGAATGCTCCCATACACATCTGCGCATTCCGAGATCATCAGCGCGGGTAGAAAAAACATCAATGACAGCCGCATTGACGAGATCTTGTCATCATGAAGTTCAAGGCAGTTTCGACATCCAGAACAGTCGGCTGAAAGCAGCAGGTTGCCCGACGAGACTGCTATCCAGTGTCGAAGAAGGGATTCTGCAAGCACTTAGAGAAAGAAAATGTGTCAAAACCACACCAGAATAAAGGAAGCCGTACGCGGTCATTCCTTACATTAATGGCATTTCCCACAGTCTCAAAAAGGTAGGAGCAAGGGCTGGTGTAAAAGTGCTCATGTCAGCACCCAACAAGTTATAAAAGAAGCCTGTGCGCCAAAGTCTACAGCGAGCAAAGAAAAAATAAAGCAAGAAAAAAACACCGGAAAAAAACATGCGAAATATGTGAAAAGCGGGGTTTATGAAATACCTATTTCATGCGGACGCACCTACATTGGTCAAACAGGGCGCTGTTTGAATGAATAAACGGCTTCGAGAGCACAAAAAATCCCTAAACGCGCCATAAGCAGTGAATTAGCAAAACATTGCAGAGAGCATGAATGCGCTCCGCAGCTTATGAACACAATGATCATCCCGTCATATTTTGATCAACGTACCAGGCAGATTGAAGAAGCCTTCAAAGTCCGACCAAACAGCGAGGTATCTTCATATCTTCAATAGTGCTTTGTAACAGAGAAATTGATTATCGGCGTGCGATGTCTTAATATTTCACCACGTGTACATCTTATGTGCTTTTCATGCTTCTTTAATTTCCTTCTTATACGAGCGAGATGTATATATTCAACGAACGTGCATTAAAAATCTGGTTGTTATTCAGCGACGTGTCCCGCCTCTATCTTTGTCTCGTGCTGCGCTGCTCCCGTCACAAGATCATGTACCAACCAGCCCAAATTTTCACCTTGTTAAAGCACATTTCATGTAAACAGGTAAGTCTGAATGGCCTAGGCAGCAAGCATTCACGCGAGTGGACATATGTATTACACCACCTGTAACGTAAGCATGTGCATGAAATTTACCACACATGGGAGATTAGATGCCTGAAGTCTGCATCAAAAAGAAGAAATAATTTGATTGTGCCAGAGCCGAGAAATCTAGCATTAACCTTTTGGGGCTGTCCATGTCCATGCGACGCACAACTTTTTGGACACGGCTAGTTGTGGGGACGTTTTTTTGACGTCTTCGGGGAAAATAAGCACCTCCTGGGTAGATTCCAAAAGTCCTGATGGGATATTTCTTGGAGATTTTGAGGAGGTTTTGTGTTTGTTGGGTACGTTCCCTGAGCGAATCACAATATCCTCCATATCGAGGTTTCATAGCGCACAACGAGGGAGGGACGCAACACGAGCACTAAACTTCCAATAAACGAGCTTTATTTGGCGCTTAGAGCTTTGTAAAGTAACAAGCAGTGTACGATGATAGAAGAATACCAACGATTGTGTTGTCAAAACGTAAAACCAAAAGCACACAAAAACAAAAACTACTAGTGAGCACGTTTCGCCCTATCGCCGGCGGCCCTGGATTCAAGAAAGCAATTTTTTTATATATAACAGGTAACCAGTCCGGTTTCCTGACAGCACGCGAACAGGCCACGGGCCTGCGTTAAACAGCGGCCGCGTCCTTGTCATCACCTTTCGAGATTTTCAGCGCCGTATGACTCGGTTAATAACGGCTATTTCAGCAATTCCACGTTTGGAGGCACTCATGTCGAGAGCGCACGTGAATGGACAAGCGTTTTTAAATCAAAAGCTTTACTACTCCCCTCTGTAGCTTCTTCGCGGTGTGCGCGAGTTTGACCTTGAACCGACGAGAAACCACGTGACAGCTGTGACGTAACTCTAGCGCCGCCACCGAAAATTTATTTGGGGAAAGGAAATGTCGCAGTGTCTGTCTCACATATCGGCTAACACCTGAACCGCGCCGTGAGGGAAGGAATAAAGGAGGGACTGAGATAAAAGAATAGCCGTAGTGGAGGCATCCGGAATAATTTCGACCACCTGGGGATCTTTAACGGGCTGCACTCACATCGCACAGGAGCACACAGGCGCCGTTGCGCTTCGCCTTCATCGAAACGCTGCCGCCGCTTTTGTGCTCGAATCCGGATACACCGGATCAGTAGCCAAGCGCCCCAAGCACTGAGCCGCGGCTGCCGCCGAAAGCGAGCGCTCGCCTCAGTTTCTATAGGCCGTCGGCGTTGATTGTCTTCGTTGGCGTTGCCATTGACAACGTTCTAGACTCCGATGATTTTGAGGAAAGGAAGTGCGCATAACGGGCTCCTTGGGACAGTGGACGCATCAATAGCACTTTGATTTGATTTTGATTTATGGGTGTTTAACATCCCAAAGCGATTCAGGCTATGAGGGACGCGGTAGCGAAGGTCTCCGCAAATTTCGACCACCTGAGGTTCTTTAACGTGCACTGACATCGCACAGTACACGGGCCTCTAGAATTTCGCCTCCATCGAAATTCAACCGCCGCGGCCGGGATCGAACCCGCATCTTTCGGGCCAGCAGCCGAGCGCCATAACCACCCAGCCACCGCGGCGGCAATCGCGCTTTGAGGTACGTGGAGGTGGTGAGAGAGAAATGTGGGCTGCATGCATTAGCGATGACAACGTTATGGCAAACACGCGGCACCACAGAGGTTCTCTCAACCGGGCACCGACGGCCTCCGATTTAGGGCTTCCACGGGAGCATATGTATTCATTCAGTGAACTGACAAAGGCCTGCAAAGCCGAGCGTCGACTCTACCTCCCACACCATCCCTCCATCGACAATTCTCACCACACGCTTTGGGGGTGGCTCCAAACACGCACCTTACCCTCCCCTTATATAGGCTCGAGCTATAACCAAGTTCACACAAACCCCTCCTGTACCCTCTGCCACCCCAAAGCCACTCTTGACCATATCATTTTTTCTGCCCGACGAATCTTCCACCCACGCGGTGATTGGAGCACCTTACCACTTGGGAGGCTTGGGAGATCCTACTGCACTCCGAGGACCCGGCCAAGCAAGCCATCGTCGCAGGCCGGTCTGCCAGCGTCATGAGCCTCCGGGACATGAACGTTTGAATGCAGTGGAGCCGTACGGGGGCTCAAGGACCTGCATGTCCTAAACGCCTGTGTTTCAAGTAAAGTTTTCACCGCCACCAGGCCGCAGCGTTAATTGGGTGGCCAACTTCTCGCGATTAACCACAAATTTAACTGCCACTTGCCAGGGCGTCAGCGTCGCATCGCGAGAGACGGCTTGCAGCTCGCTCGCGGGAGTGCAAGACCCTCTTCGACCGTGCTTCGGCTGCGATCGTCCGCGCGAGCGTATTTGACGCTCGTGGCTCTGCTCTTCGCCAGCGGGGCGAGGAAGTGGCGGGGAGACTCGTTCCGTATCTCGTCCCGACCGGCCTCGGAATATCCCTAGCGCGGGCGAACATTCACTCGTAACCTTGCTGGTGAGTCGGACGACCTCGATTCCTTAGCATGTTTTGTTGCTAGCTGGCCTCATTGTTGCTGTAGCAATAAATGCCTGTTTGTGTAAGCCAATGTGTCTTTCCTCTTTTCCTTCAGAGCGAGGCCCGCTGTTGTCGACGTGCGCTCGGTAGCGTACGTACGCGATTACGGGGTGGTGTCTGGCGGTTTTCAACTGTCAGCAGCGGTTAAGCGGGGAAAACGTATTTATCTCCCAATATAACCCCACACTCTCTAACTAGGTACAGCACTAGTTAAACCGCAGCTAATTTCTACAGCGAAGCTGCATACCTTTACCGTCCAAGAAAATTTTCGGGTCGTCAGAAAAATCGCCAGGCTACCCAACATCATCGAAATCGTATATCATGCTGACCATAAGGCAGCAGTAATATGAAAATTAAAAATAACATATTATATTTAAAATACAATAAAACTAAAAAATAAAAAATAAGAAATACCAAAAATTGAATAGAAAACATAAAAATACCTAAAGGGTAAACTTCCTTTGTTCAGTACTCGTTTTCACAAAGAAAAAATTTCCTGGTTGTTTAGCTCTGGTTAACCCTGGTCGAAAGCGAAAAGCTGCATCTAAATTTGGACAACTCGTTTTTGTGGAAAGGAAATGGCACGGTATCTGTCTGACATCTTTCCGGACACCTGAACCGCGCCGGAAGGAAAAGGAACATAGGAGGGACTAAGAGATGAAAGAGGTGCCGTAGTGTAGGGCTCTGGAATATTCGACCACCTGGGCATGTTTAACGTGCACTGACATCGCACAGCGCACGGGCGCCTTAGCGTTGCGCCTCCATCAAAACGCTGCCACCGTGGTCCGGTTCGAACCCGGGTACTCCGGATCAATAGTCGCGCGCCCTAACCACTGAGCCACCGCGGAGAGTAAAGCTGCATATCCCTGACTCCGTTTGTGGTCAAGCGACTGGCGGACTCCACGGCAGACGCCGCATCGAGCACACCTAGCGTTAGGCTTAACGCATGAAGTGCACCGCGTGTTATGCAGAACCCACATTGATGTCCTGGGAATGCGTTTCCAGCAGACGCTTTCCCGCACGGTCAAGGCTGTGACGTCACGGATGGAGTAGGCTCCACGCCTGGGCTTCCTCCTCTCTGCAACGCGGTGGTGGAGCGCACATCTGCCGCTCTCCACGGCAATCGTAGAATCGATCACATCCAGCGTTCCGCTGAAAGCATCAAAGTGCACGGACGTTTTATGAGCATTGGTTTTCTTTGGGGGTGGGGGCGGATGGCGCAGTATCTATCTCACATCTCGGCGGACACCTGAGCCACGCCGTAAGAGAAGGGACAAAGGAGGGAGTGTGTGACATATAGTAGGGAGTCTGAAATAAAAGTTGTTTTTGTCTTCGTGACATCAACAACGAAAAACGTTTGAAGAAGACGACGAGGATGCATGGTGATAGTTATGACGTGGATTAACCAAGACAACAACAACCAAATAATTGAAAACCTTCCTCATTAGCTTCGTGAATATCACGGATGCTGTTTTCAAACCAAAAGGCATAAATTTAAACTTAAATATGCCCCCCGAAGAAGAAAGGCAGTTTTCTCTTTCGACGAATCTTCCATTGGTATTTGCCAATGCCCTTAGCTAAGCCAGATTTAGAAAAAAAAAACTTTTGTGAGCCATCTTAGCGAACACCACGTCCGCACTTGGTATCCAACTTACTTTGGAGTAGAGCCTTTATCTGTGATCTTCTGTCTTCATTCAAACCGGGGTTTATTAGCACCTTACACATTTTTTCCCACTGCACGTGGGCACCTCGGCAGCATCATCTACCTCCTCTCCCACTACCGAGCATGCTACCTTAGTGGCGTACAGTAATGAAACTTATATTTTCAACATGTTTGCATGGAAAACCTTCTCGGTGTTATTTATCAATAACTCATAATCCATGTCATTTTTATTTTGCATCACAAAGTAATGGCCCTTCCATTGCATCAGTAACTTATGAACCGTGGGTAGCAGGATGAGAACCTTGTCGCCTGGATTCAGGTTTCTGTGTGTGGCTTTCTTGTCATAGTACCCCTTATAGCGTTCGCGCGCCCTTTCTAAACCTTGATGTGCACGCCTGCATGTTTTTTCAACTTGTCCCGCAACTCAAGAACGTATGCGTATCTTGTCTTGAGATCTGATGCAATCTCTGTATTAGCACAAAGCTCCTTGAGCATTGTGAGTGGACCTCTAACGGTTCTCCCATACCTCATCTCGAAGGGCGAGAAACCAAGACTCATTTGCGGTACTTCGCGGTAAGCGAACAAAAGTGCTGGGAGATATCTATCCCCATCCGTAGGTATCTCCTGGCAGATTTTCCTGATCATTTCTTTAGGGTGCCATTGAAACGCTCTACTAGCCCATTACACGTGGGATGGTATGGCGTTGTTAGTAACTGCCTCACTGACAAAAGCGGTTAACCACCTTCATTAGTTCCGACATGAAGTCCGAGCCCCGGTGTCACTTATATTAAGGAGCCTAAATGAAACTTTAAAGAAAAGAAGTTTGAAGACGACGACGTGGATTAACCGAAGAATAAAGAAGATGAAGACGAAGCATTCGGTGAGGTGTAGAGAGATGATTGGTGGAGAAGAGAAGAGAAGACGACGGCAAGGCTTACGTGGACTCACGCCGAGGCTATAAAAGGGCGAGGGAGAGAAAGGCACGGGGGAAAACAGGAGAGAAGCAGAGGCTCGGGCCAGGGACATATCGCCTGGAAGAGAGCGACGCCGGCTACTGCTCCGGTGAGCTCGCGTTCTACGGCTTCGCATCGTGGAAAATCCTGCCGTGCCTGAGCCCGTTCCGGGGACTCAACGGAGGACGCTACCACCTGCTACGACCAGGGGTGTCTCCAGCGCTGTTGCCACCCATCCTGGTGGTGCCCCCAACGCAAAAACACAGGATTCACCTCCACGGGCGCTTGGACCGGGAGCTTATACTATGCAGCCTGCGACGCCAGTCCAAGCATGTCGAACGCCGCCCCGACGCCGGCTACGGGATCCATACAGCGCCGCACCCGCACCGAACCAAACGTGTGCACGAACGCCAACCACTAATAGTAGAACGCAAGTAGTAGACGCTCGTATGGTAGCAGTGTGCCCGGGTCGTGTGTATTTATAGTCTTTGTGTTTTGTGTTAGTTTTGTTAGCTTTGAGTGCTAGTGTGTGTGTCACGTAGGGTGTATGAAATGTGCGTTTGTGTGGGTACACCTGTCGCCTAGCCAATTCCTTCGGCCCAAGTGTTCTCCGGGGAGATCCGTGACAAAGATAAGTGCCGAGCCTCGTCCAGGATTAATTTCCTTTTTTATTTTTCCTTTGTCTCGTATCGTTGCGATTTCTCAAAGACAGAAAGGAGGGATTTGGCAAAAATATTAGAACTGGCGCTCAAGCAAGGGTTAAGCGAGGAAGAGGCGATGCGTCTCTATGAGGAGGAGGCAAAGAGGCAGAGAGAGGAGGAAGATAGACAGAGAGAGGAAAGGGCGCAAGCACGCGCAGACGCCCACGAGGCAGAAGAGCGAGAAGAGAAAATAATAATAATAATAATGATAATAATTGGTTTTGTGGGGAAAGGGAATGGCTCAGTATCTGTCTCATATATCGTTGGACACCTGAACCGCGCCGTAAGGGAAGGAATAAAGGAGGGAGTGAAAGAAGAAAGGAAGAAGAGGTGCCGTAGTGGAGGGCTCCGGAACAATTTCGACCACCTGGAGATCTTTAACGTGCACTGACATCGCACAGCACACGGGCGCCTTAGCGTTTTTCCTCCATAAAAACGCAGCCGCCGCGGTCGGGTTTGAACCCGGGAACTCCGGATCAGTAGTCGAGCGCCCTAACCACTGAGCCACCGCGGCGGGGAGGAGAAAAGAGCTCGTGAAGCAAAAGAGCGAGAAGACAAAAGAGCGCACGAGGCAGAAGAACAGGAGAAAAGAAGGATAAAACAGGAGAAGGAGTTTATTTTGTGGAAACAGGCGCATGTCGTGGGAGGATATGAGGAGATCACGGACAATGATCAGCGTTCCATGGAGACTACAGAATCTCCTACGCCGGCCAGAGTTTTCCCTTGAAAGCTGATGGCTCCTCTCGATGACAAAACAGATGATCTGGATTCGAGCGGATAGCTTTGGGGCAAGGCTGGGAGTGCAGTGAATGGGTCACAGCATTAAGCATCTGCTTAGTCGGAGAGGCACTGAATGTGTTTGAAAGGATGCCTGCTGCTGATTCCGTGGACTACGAGAAAGTCAAAAAGCCATTCCTCCAAAGATTCAGGCTTACGGCAGAGGGTTTTGGTGAGAGATGTCGCACCGCGAAGCCTGAGGATTCGGAAACCGGTAAGCAGATTTCCTGCATGCTGCCCAACTATTTTGATAGGTGGCCCGATATGTCAAACACAGAAAAGTTTTGAAGAGGTGCGTGACAAGCTGGTCACAGGGCAATTTTCAGTGTGTTGCAGCTCAAAGCTAGCGCTATTCTTGAAAGAGTTGTGCTCATTGCAACTGTTCGCCGACGCTGCAGACGAGTTCCTCGAGGCTCAAGGGCTAAGAAATTTCAGTAACGCTAAGGAGGTAACTCAAAAGACACTAGAGACAGTTGCGACAAACCCAAGAGCAATGGCGGTGCATCTAAGGCGCCAGTAAGTTGTTTCCTCTTCGGCAAGGTATGACACCGTGCAGTTGGCTGTCGGATTAGCAGCGCTGCCCAAAAAACACAGGTTGTGTATCAAGGTTGTAAGAGGAGGTGTCATACTCTGGATGAGTGCCGATACAGAACGCAGGACCGAGCTGCTTGCGTTGTCGACTCCAGGGTATAACTTGCCACGCCAACCGAAGTTCCGCAGCTGAAACGATAGCAAACGCCGCTGGAAATAGAGCCAGTGAGTGGAACACCCAATTCGAAAGCAGCAATGCCGGTGGTGGTTGGGCAAATAGTGGACCGCCCTATATTGGTGCTTAGAGACAGCGGATTCAACACAGTTTTGGTTCGGAGAAGCTTGGTGAAGGACGGGAATCTTACAGGCGAAGCGTCAGTCGTCACTCTTGTAGATAGCGCAGTAAGGTACCTTCCTGAAGCCAGGATTCTAGTGTCTATGCCATATTATACTGGGCAGGTAGTGGGAAAATGCGTAGAGCAACCCATCTACGATCTCATCTTGAGAAACATTACTGGTGCAAGAAGTGTCGAAGACCGCCATCCCGAGTGGAGGATGCTCGACGTTGAAGAACATCCAAAGGAGGAAAGGCCCGCGACAGCTCAGATGGGTGCAGTCAGTTTCTCGTCGGCAGTGAAGACAAGTGCTCAAGCGACAGCCTGAGCAACGCAGTGTCTGCACTCTGCTGCTGTTACGATGTGCCTGTGCGTAACACTGGGCAAAATTACAATTGGGCAACAAAAAGACCTTAGCCTGAAGGCCTGCTTCGAAAGAGTCGGGGAAAAACTGAAAAAAAAGAAGAGTCGTACGTCATTCGAATATCAATTGGTAAATGGTCTTCTGCACAGGGAATGCATATTTAGTTCAGGAAGGCGAGTCCAGCAGCTCATGTTACCAATAGATATGCGAGAGACTGTGCTACGCTTAGGACATGACGCCATTATGGCCGCACACCAGGGTGTTCAAGAAACGGCGTCTAGGATCACCGAATAGTTCTTTTGGCCGGGTGTTCAGAGTGACGTTAAGCGCTTTGTTCGCTCATGTGACGTGTGCCAGCGCACAGTTCCGAAGAGAAGAGTTGGTCCTGTACCTCTGGGCAAGATGCTAGCCATCTATCTACCGTTTCAGCGAGTGGCGATTGACGCTGTGAGGCCGATCTCTCCAGTATACGCCAAAGGCAATAGATATGTGCTTACTCTGGTTGACGTGGACACTCGTTATCCTGACGCTATTCCACTGAGAACTATTGAGAGTATGCAAGTGGCGGAGGGTCTTGTGGAAATGTTTTCGCGTTATGGGTTCCCGAGGGAAGTTTTGAGTGACCGGTGCTCGAACTTCACATCGGAACTAATGAAGAAGGTTAACCGCCTTTTGTCTACTAGTAAGGCAGTTTCTGACAACCTCTTGCCATCCCATGTGTAACAGGCTTGTAGAGCAGTTCAGCGGCACCCTCAAAATTATGATCAAGAAAATGTGCCAGCAAAAGGCCTTCTGATTGGGATAGATATCTCCCAGCTCTTATATTCGCTTACCGCGATGTTTCGCAAACGAGTCTTGGTTTCTCGCCCTTCGAGATGTTGTATGGGAGAACCGTTAGAGGTCCACTTACATTACTCAAGGAGCTGTGGGCTAATAAGGAGATTGCATCAGATCTCAACACAACATACACATACGTTCTTGAGTTACGGGACAAGTTGAAAAAACATGCAGGCGCGCACATCAAGGCCTGTAAAGGGCGCGCGAACACTATAAGGGCTACTATGACAAGAAAGCCACTCACAGGAACCTGAATCCGGGCTATAAGGCTCTCATCCTGCTACCCGCGGATTATAATAAGCTACTGATTCAGTGGAAAGGCCCTTATCTTGTGACGCGGAAGAAAAATGACATGGATTATAAGTTACTAAAATAACACCAAGAAGATGTTCCATGGAAACATGTTGATAAAGTACGAAGAAAGAGTTCCGATACAGTGCGCCCGCATGGTAGCATTCTCGGTAGTAGCCGAGGAGACAGATGATGTTGTCGAGGTGCCCACGTGCCGTGGGAAGAAAACTGTAGGATGGGAGAAGGTGCTAATAAACCCCAATTTGAATGAAGACCGAAGATCATAGATAAATGCCCTACTCCAAAGCAAAGGGGATGTGTTTTCGGATGTGCCGGGCAAAACGGATGTCATATGTTGCAGACTAGACCTCTCTACAGATAGACCAATCAGCGTTAAGCAATACCCACTACCTTTAGCAGTTCGAGAATCAATTGAAAATGAGGTGCGGGATATGTTGGACCTTGGTGTGATTGAGAGGTCGTGGTCAGCATACAACACGCCTCTCGTTATTGTAAAAAAAACCCGATGGTACTAATCGACTGTGTGTACATTTTCGTCGGCTAAATGAAATCATAGTACCTGATGCAGAATCCATACCAAGAGCGGACGTGGTGTTCGCTAAGGTGGCTCACAATAGGTTTTTTTTTAATTTGACTTAGCTAACTTGTGCTGGCAAATCCCAATTGAAGATTCGTCTAAAGTGAAGACTGCCTATTCGTGCTCGGCGGGTTTATTCTAGCTTAAATTCATGCATTTTTGTTTGAAGACAGCATCTGCAATATTCACGACGCTGATGAGGCAAGTTTTGGATGGGCTCCAAAATGTAGAACACTATATTGATGACATCCTGGTGGCAACAGATACATGGGAAGATAATGTAATTACGCTGGAAAAACTATTTGATAGAATTCAGCAAGCCAGGTTGACCATAAAACTGGCAAAATGTGAGGTGGGCTACGAAGCCATTTCGTTTCTCGGACAAAATCTGGGGATGGGCCGCATCGCGACGAAAGACGACATCTTGAACAAAATACAGCGGGCCCAGACACAGACGACCAAGAAAGAGTTACAGTCGTTCCTGGGTTTAACGGGATACTGCTGGGACTTTATTCCCGATTATGCCCACATAGTCGACCCGCTTGTCGAACTCACTAAGAAGAGGGCAAGCAATAAGCTGAATTGGTCTGCTGAACACGAGCATGCATTCGTGATGTTAAAAGGGCATATCGCAAAACCGCCCGTGCTGCTTTCTCCGAATCTGGATGAAGAGTTTGTGCTTCGCTCTGATGCGTCAGACCGAGCTTTTGGAACCGTACTCTTACAAGAAGAGAATGGTGTGCTACATCTGGTATTTTTTGCAAGCAAGAGATTATCGGCTAGTGAACGCATCTACTCCACTGTTGAATAGCAATGTTTGGCGGTAATGTGGGCTTTAAAGGAATTTTACATTTATCTTTATGGGAGACATTTCAGGATTCAAACAGATCATCAGCCGCTTAAATACTTAACCAAGGCAAAAATGAATAAGAGCAAAGTCATGAGATGGAGTTTGGCCTTGCAAGAATACTCATTTCAGGTGGAATATATTAAAGGCAGAGATAACGTTGGAGCGGACTTCATGAGTAGAGCCAACTGAACAGCTCTCGATATCTCTGGGATGTACCTTGTTGTTGCTGGGTTAATGTAGCTCTAGGATTTATCTTGTTTTTGCTGTTGTTGATGTTATGTGATTATACAAGGGAGTGTGTTGTGGACACCAACAAGTCTATTAAGGACTCTGTACGGACAACGGAAGTGGTGTGTTAGTGTTCTAAAAACGCAGTTTGGTGTGCTTTTTCATTGGCGTGCTCATGCTGGATATCTGCGGTGTGTTGTGTGCTGGGTCCAATATCACTACAGAAGATAGTCGGTTGGCTGGATGGCTTGAAGTTGAGGATGACGTGAGCAGTTTTTCATGGAAAAACTCTTGAGAAAGGGGGCCCTTGTCACATATATTAAGGAGCCTAATTTAAATTTTTATGAGGTGAGAAGAAGACGTGGATTAACCGAAGAATAAAGGAGATCAAGAAGAAGCATTCGGTGAGGTGGAGAGAGATGATTGGGGGAGAAGAGAAGACGACGACAAGGCTTACGTGGACTAACGCTGAGGCTATAAAAGGGCGAGGGAGAGCGAGGCACGGGGGAAAACAGCAGAGAAGCGGAGGCTCGGGCCAGGGACGTATAGGCTGGAAGAGAGCGACGCCGGATACTGCTCGGGTGAGCTCGCGTTCTACGGCTTCGCATCGTGGGCTTCCTGCCGTGTCTGAGCCCGTTCCGGGGAGTCAACGGAGGACGCTACCACCTGCTACGGCCAGGGGTGTCTCCAGCGCTATTGCCAGCCATCAGGTGGTCCCCCAATGCCAACAACACCGGCATCACCTCCGCGGACGCTTAGACCGGGGGCTTATACAACGCAGCTAGCGACGCCGCAAGCGACGCCAGCCCAAGCACGTCGAACGCCGCCTCGGTGCCGGCTACGGGATCCATGCAACGCCGCAAACGCATCGAACCAACCGTGAACACGAACGCCGGCCACTAATAGTAGAACGCTAGTAGTAGACGCTGGTGGCAGTGTGCAGGCGTCGTGTGTATTTATTGTCTTTGTGTTTTGTGTTTGTTTTGTGTAACAGTGTGTGTGTCACGTCGGGTGTATTAAATGTGCGTTTGTGTGGGTACACCTGTCGCCTAGGCCATTCTTTCAGTCCGAGTGTTCTGCGGGGAGATCCGTGACACCCGGTAACACAATATTTCCCTCGGCAACCCATAACGCGAGAACATCACCACAAGAGACTCCGCCACTTAGATACAGCCAATAGTCTTCAATGGAATAGCGTCAGGATAACGCGTGGCCTCGTCAATCAGGGTAAAACCATATCTATTGCATCTGGCGGATACTGTTGCGATTAGCCCCACAATGTCAACAGCCACACTTTTAAACGGTAGGTACATGGCTGGCATCTTGCCCAGAGGCACGGGACCAACTCTTCCCATCGAAACAGTGCGCTGGTACATGTCACATGAGCGAAAAAAGCGTTTAACATCACTTTGGATGCCCAGCCAAAAAAATCCTCGATGATCATAGACACCGTTTTTCGAGCACCCTGGTGTCCGGCCATAATGTCGTCAAGTCCTAAGCGTAGCACTGTCTCTCGCATATCTCTTGGTAACACCATCTTTTAGACCCGCCATCCTGAGCTGTACATGCATTCGAATGACGTACGACTCTTCTTTCTTTTCACTTTTTGCCCGACTCTTTCGAAGCAGGCCTTCAAGCTCGGGTCTTCTCTTTGCCTAATTGCAATTTCGTTCGGTGTTACGCTGAGTAGAGAGTTGAGAGCGGACGCTGCGTTCCTCGGGCTGTCGCTTGAGCTCTTGTCTCCACCGCCGACGAGAAACTGACTGCACACGTCTGAGCGGTCGCGGGCTTTTCCTCCTTTGGATGTTCTTCAACGTCGAGCATCCTCCACTCGGGATCGGGGTCTTCGACACTTCTTGCACCCGTAATGTTTCCCAAGATGAGATCGTAGATGGGTTGGTCTACGCATTTTGCCACTACCTGCCCAGTATAATATGGCGTTGACACTAGAATCCTGGCTTCAGGAAGGTACCTTACTGTGCTGTCTACAAGAATGACAGCCGACGCTTCCCCTCTAAGATCCTCGTCCTTCACCAGGCATCTCCGAACCAAAAATGTGTTGGCCCCGCTGTCTGTAAGCACCCATATAGGACGGTCCCCATTTGCCCAAAAAACACCAGCATTGCTGCTTTCGACTCAGGTGTTCCGCTCACCACCTCTTTCTCCAGCGGCGTTTGCTCTCCTTTCAGCTGTGGAACATCAGGTGGTGTGACGAGTTCTGCTCGAGATTCGACAACGCATGCAGCTCGGTCCTGCGTTCTTAATCGGCACTCATCCAGAGCATGAACCATCATCTTACAACTTTGACACACAACCTGTGTCTTTTGGGCAACGCTACTAGTCCGACAGTCAGCTGCGCGGTGTCCCATCTTGCCGCAGAGAAAACACCTTACTGGCACCTTAGGTGCACCGCCATATGCTTTTGGGTTTGCCGCATCTGTCTCTGGGAGCTTTTGTGCTTCCTCCCTTCGCTTAGTCACATTTCTCAGCCCTTGAGCCTCGAGAAATCGGTCTGCAGTGTCGGCAAACTCTTGTAGTGAACACAACTTTCTTTCAAGAATAGCGCTAGCTTTGAGCTGCAACATGCTAAAAAATGCTCTGACCAGCTTGTCACGCACGCCTTTAAAACTCTTTTCTGTGTTTGACATAAGCCACCAATCAAAATAGTTGTTCAGCCTTCAGGAAAACTGCTTAGCGGTTTCCGAATCCTCGGGTTTCGCGGTGCGAAATCTCTCGCGAAGACTCTCTGCCATAAGAATTAATCTTTGGAGGAGTGCCTTCTTGACTTTCTCGTAGTCCATGAAGTAAGCAGCAAGCACCCTCCCAACACATTCAGCGCCTCCCCTACTAAACACATGCTCAATGCCGTGGCCCAATCACTGCGCTCACAGCCTTGCCTCAAAGCTATCCGTTTTAATCGTTGCAGATATGCGTCAAGATCATCTCTTTTGTGATCGAAAGAAGCCACCAGCTTCCTTGGACAAACTCTGGCCGGTCTAGGATATTCTCCACTCGCTAAGGAACGCTTATCACTGTCCGTGATCTCCTCGTAACCTCCGGCGACATGCGCCTGTTTCCACAAAAGAAAGTCCTTCTCCCGTTCTATCCTTCTTTTTACGTGTTCTTATGCCTCGCGAGTTCTCTCTGCTAGCGAGCTCTTTTTTCTTCTCGGTCTTCCGCCTCGCGAGCTGTTCTAGCCCCGCGCTCTTCTGCTTCGCGAGCGTCTGCGCGTGCTTGCGCCCTTTCCTCTCTCTGCCTATCTGCATCCTCTTTCTTCCTCTTTGCCTCCTCCTCACAGAGACGCATCGCCTCTTCCTTGCTTAACCCTCGCTTGAGCGCCAGTTCTAACTTTTTTGCCAAATCCATACTTTCTGCCGCCGAGAGATCTGGAAAATCCGAGACAAAGCAAAAATGAAACAAGGAAATGAATCCTGGAACAGGCTCGCCACTTATCTTTGCCACAGATCTCTCCGGAGAACACTCGGAACGAAAGTATGGACAGGCGACAGGTGTACCCACAAAACGCACATTTAATACACCCTACGTGACACATACACTAGCACATAAAACTAAGACAAAACACAGACTATCAATACACACGACCCGGGAACACTGCTACCAGCGTCTACTACTAGCGTTCTACTGTTAGCGGTCGGCGTTCGTGCTCACAGATGGTTCAGTGCGGATTCGTCGTTGCATGGGTGCAGTAGCTGGCACCGAGGAGGCGTTCGGCGAGCTCAGGCTGGCGTCGTTTGCTGTGTCGTACAAGCTCCCGGTCCAAGCGCCCGTGGAGGTGACGCCGGTGTTGTTCGCATTGGGGGCACCACCCGGATGGGTGGCAAATGCGCTGGAGACACCCCTGGCCGCAGCAGGTGGTAGCGTCCTCAGTTGACTCCCTGGAACGGGCTCAGGAATGGCAGGGAGTCCACGATTAGAAGCCGTAGAACGCGAGCTCTCCGGAGCAGTAGCCGGCGTTGCTCTCTTCCAGCTGAAGCGTCCCTGATCCCACCCCACTCCAGAACCTCCGCTTCTCTGTTCTTCCCCCCGTGCCTCCCTCGCCCTTATACATCCTTGGCGTTAGTCCAAGTTGTTGCCTTCGTGACATGCACAAACCCACGACGGTGGATTGGCCTGAGTTTAGTGGGGAGATCCCTTAGAATAGGGTAAACTGGTGTCAAGCTAATGATTGTGGCTTGGGTGAAACTTTCGAGTAATTTTAAAGAAAAGGAAAAAACAAAATATCAGGAGAGAATATCTGAGAATTAAATATATGAAAATATCCAAACGTTCTTTTAAATGCGACGTAATCCTTGTTGTCGTCCTCTTTTTCTCTTCTCCACCATTTATCTTTTCCCACCTCAGGGAATACTTCATCTTCATCTTCTATATTCTTCGGATTATCCACGTCATCCTTATCGCCATCCTCGTAGTCTTCTTCAAACATTTTTTGTTCATACATTATTTACAGACTCCCTATTATATGTGACAGAGTTAAAGAATAAAGGAAGAAATACGTGCTGTAGTTCAGGGCTCCGGAATAATTTCTACTACCTGGGGATCTTTAACATGCACTGACATCGTACAGCACACGGGCGCCTTTCCGTTTAGCCTCCATTGAAACGGTGCCGCCGCGGTCGGGTTCGAACCCGAGTACTCCGGATCAGTAGCCGAGCGCTCTACTGAGCAACCGCAGCGGGTGATAATAATAATAATAATTATTAAATTATTATTATTATTATTATTATTATTATTATTATTATTATATTATTATTATTATTATTATTATTATTATTATTATTATTATTATTATTATTATTATTATTATTATTATTATTATTATTATTATTAATATTATTATTATTATTATTATGTACCGCGGAGTTCAACGCGGTATAGTAGATCAAGTCGCTGCGTTTATGTTCCTGAAATCTTTAGTGAATTGCCTGATGAACTTTTTGAAGTGACCTCTTTGCGGAACCTGAAGATGCACTTGAAAGCTTTATGTTGACCACAGTCGCTCTTTGTTTATCCCGTAATGGCGTGTGATTCTGTTTTGCTCTGATACCTTTTTCATACTACTTATCTTGGAGCACTATTCGTGAATTTTGTAATAATTTAACTTCAGTGTTCTTTGTAGCGATTAGTGTTTTCCATTGATCTGCCATTTTTTCGCTCTGCTTTCACTGCCAGGCCCAGTCCGACAAGCCTCCTGTTGCCTTTGAAGGGCCTGAACCTCATTTTTACTGTATACAAAGTTGCAATAAAAACTATTATTATTATTATTAATAATATTATTATTGTTGTTATTATTATTATTATTATTTATTACCCGCCGCGGTTGCTCAGTAGAGCGCTCGGCTACTGATCCGGAGTATTCATGACGTGCGCATGCGATGCCGGCAGATGCTTTCAATCTTGACCGAAGGTCAATGCCAAATGTCAAGATCAAAGCAGAGATAGTTGGCGAACAGCCGCTGGTGTCGCTGCTGTAGCTGACGTCTGAAGGGAAAGTATATTTTAAGCGGGTAGAAGTAACCAAGCGAAGGTTATCTGATTGGTGGATAAAATCTAGACAAGAGTAAAATTCCATTAGCCATGGCTAGGTGGCTGGAGCCACCGCCCGATATAAAAGGGTTCAGCCGTATCCATCCATCCATCCATCCATCCATCATTCCATCCATCCATCCATCCATCCATCCATCCATCCATCCATCCATCCATCCATCCATCCATCCATCCATCCACCATGTGTCGAACCTGACTACCATTAGTTATGCTCATGGTATGACCTCTATACATTCAAGGTCAAACTTGCGGCCCTTCTGAACGCTCTAAAAGCTGGCGTAGTGAAGGTTTTCGCTTCAAAACACAAAATAAGCATCAAATCCACATGATGAATGATAAGGCGCGTGTCAACAATGGGAACACCGTCGACGCGTTCTGGTGAACATTAAGTTTGCAGCTGCTTCGAAACGGGTTGACGGGATTCGAAGCCTTCGTGTGAAGTGCAAACCGCCTAACATATGACAACGGCGCCTGCAAACAATGGGAAGCAGGTTCCTTCTCCCGCGTGTGTTTCCCGGTAAAAATTACGGTTGTGTTTTCGTGCCGTTGTAAGCGAAAAAGGCCAGACTAAAAAAAATGGCGGTGGTGTAGCTGTGGTTAAGCCTGGAGTGACGCGATAGCTACAGCTGGCCGAGTAGAACTTGCTCAGTTGAATTGCAAAATCAGACTTTCGCCGCTCCGTTTCGCTAGGAGTTCCTTCATCTTCGTCCCACTTGACACGGCGCATGCGCACAGCTTTGGCAGCTCGGTTTCGCCGGCGCGCAGCAGCAGCAGCTCCGCACCACGTGGCTGGTCACGTGACGAACCACGTGATGAGCCACGGCGTCGCGCCGCCGGCAGCTGCTCCGCACCACGTGACCAACCACGTGACAGCGTGGCGGCGCCGCCACGCTGAAGGGTCGAAATGCTACCACAATGTAGCTATTGCTACAAAACTGAACGCAAACAGCATATCACCTTTGAAATCAGTCATACAGCATACAGCTCAAGTACATTTCTCGTGTCTCTGGTTTCCCTCTTTTTAGAGCCACGTGTGTGTATTTTCAAGAGACGTCGCAATCGATAATTGGGTGTCGCTTTACAGCTTCGCTTCGCTGTAAAACGACCTGCACACGGTTGATTGGAGCCAAAGTTTCTTTTTAATATTACCCGAGCCATTCTTCTTGTCAATGCAATAGAAGTGAAGCTGTAACAATGATTAAAATCGAGTTTGCACAGTGTATTATGTGGTGTTTCTACAGGTGACACAGCAGTAAACATTTCACGTCAGCCCAGCGACAGCAAATTAAAGCGTGTAGGGCGTCCTCCTGCATCCGCAACTCCACGCCCGGTCTGGGGCTAGATATTTTATGATGAGTTTATGTACATTACCTCTCCCCCTATAGTCTCTTCCTGTCTCCTCACCTCTTTCATTTCATCTCTCCATTCTGCCTGCTATATACCTTTTATTTCCGCTGCCCCAGATCCGGTGCTTCAGTATCGATGGCAGATGTCAGGGCTAGCAAAAATGTCATCCTTCCTTTTTATTATTATTTTAACAAAGCACTACTACTACTACTGCCGATAGAAAGTGCTTTTAGCTCGTCTACGGCGTGGCTGGCCGAACGCCTAGAAGTGAGCGCCGTGCGATGCGGCGCAAGGACGCGTTCCCGCGCGTACGCGTGATGCTCGTGTTTCAGCTGGCTTGACCAACTGTGCCCCTTTGTAGCAAAAGCTGAACTCAATGCAGCGGAGCATTAGGTATGCAATGAACCGGGGTGGTTCACGCGTTTTCTTTCTGCTGGCCAAATAACCGGCATTGGTGGATGATGAAGTTGATATACTCTACTTATTCCCCAAAATATGGGAACCTGCCCGAGGTCTGGCTGCGCTGCATTAGAGGAGGTCCGCAAGGATCTCGTAGGATTTAGTGACGTACAGTGCGCTCGAAATTAGCTGGCGCTGTTGAGCCAGCTCGGTGGTACGCAGCAGCGACTCCCACGCCTCTACAGCTGTTGAATTGTCAGCGTTGTGTTGTGTACATGTCCTCAACATGTGACGGATTATGGCCGGTTGTGAGCAGTGTTTGCAGGTAGGTGCAGTAACAATGGGGAAGCTCCTGCTATAGTCATGGGTTTGGAAAGGTAAAATTGAAAATTGCTTTTTGGGGAAAGGAAAACGCTCAAAATCTGTCTCACAACTCGGCAGACACCTGAACCGCGCTGTAATGGAAGGGATAAAGGAGGGAGTAAAAGAAGAATGGAAGAGGTGCCGTAGTGGTGTGCTCCGGAATAATTTCCACCACCTGGGGATCTTTAACGTGCACTGACCACGCCGCGGTGGCTCAGTGGTCAGAGCGCTCGGCTACTGATCCGGAGTTTCTGGGTTCGAACCCGATCGCGGTGGCTGCGTTTCGATGGAGGCTAAACGATAAGGCGCCCGTGCGCTGTCAGTGCACGTTAAAGATCCCCAGGTGGTCTAAAATATTCCGGAGCCCTCCCCTACGGCACCTCTTCCTTCTTTCAATCTCTCCTTTATCCCTTCCCTTACGGCGCGGTTCAGGTGTCCGCCGATAGGCGAGACAGATACTGCGCCAGTGCGTGCAGCAAAATAAGGAGCTCAAAAGCTGGAATCTCTCCGACCTTCTACGCGTTTTGTTTGATGTCCTGCGTTAATATAGCCAAGCGATCCAGCCTGGCACTTTGAAGAACTTTATACAGCTGGTGCTTTCCTTTGAGACCTTGATCACCGCCTTCGCAGAGAACTTCAACTCCTAGATGGCTAGGTTTCTTCAACCTGTTGCAACTAAAAACCCTAGAAAAGTGCCATTTATCATGCAATGGAACTGCGCTGGGATTATAAGTCGATTAGCAGAACTAAAATTGTTCTTGAAAGAGACCTGTGTTCCAGTACTGGCCCTCTCAGAAGCTGGCTTGCCAAGCGGGAGGTCTTTGCCTTGATACGTCGCCCACAAGAATTGCAGCATAAAGTCTTTTCACGCAGGAAATGCCGCCCTTTACATACGAAGGGAGATTCCTCATGTGGCTTTGAACGTCACCGATCTTTGCACCGACAGTATTGAGGTAGTGGCAGTGAGGATTCGGCTCGCCTTCCGAACTCTGTCCATTGCATCAGTATACGTGTCCCCGCGGAAGAAGGTCGATATGGCTTTGTTCCTCCAGCAACTTTGTGACCGCTGCCCAGCACCCAGAATCATCTGCGGTGAGTGACTTCAACGCCCACCACCCTGCCTGGGGTGACAGGAACACAGATCCTCGCGGACGCCAACTTGTAGAAGTCATCGAGAGTTTGGACCTGTGCGTGGCCAATGACGGAAGTCCCACTTCCTTTCGGCCTCCAACCTCACCCACATCTATAGACCTAACCTTACATTCACCTGACGTCCGTGTGCAGTGGTCAACTAGAGCTGACCGAATGGGATGTGATCACTACCCGATATTTGTGTTTAGTGCCGACTTCCATCTGCGTGGTCCTAAAATTTTGCCATGTTGTTAATTGGGACAAATACAGGGAGCACTTAGCCTGTGTTTCCGGTGATGTGACAGACAAAATGATTTATGCTAAGATGGCTGCTACCACGGCGCTCAAGCTAACTGATCATTTTCCGACTCCGGATTTAAAACTCAGGAACCTCTTGGCAGTGCGCAGAAGGGCGGAGCGACAACTGTTGCGGAAGAAGGACGATAGAGCCTTGAAGACAACTTTCAACAGGCTCAACTCTGCCATTAGACGTCATGCGAACAAGCTCTGTAGGTCCCAGTGGGCATCCTTTTGCTCTAGTTTGACTGTTTTCTCACCGATAACGAGAATTTGGCGTGTCGTTGGCAGTCTTGCTGGTGGCTCTCGTCCGAGTAAACCTTTCGACGCGCTTGCATTGCGCACGCAGAAACATCTCGTGTGCTTGGCAGAGGAATTTGCGGATGCATTTGTAAATTCCAGACCAGGCATTCATCGCTGCGCTCTGCCTGCTACGTTTCCGTCTGTTATGGACGCCCCGTTCACACTTCGAGAACTACAGACAGCGCTCCGCAGCCTGCGGCGTCGCTGTGCACCAGGTCCTGACGGCATTACCAATCAAATGTTACAGAACCTACCTCTGGAACACCGGAAGATGCTCCTAACCTATCTCAATTGAGTGTGGGAGTCTGGTGATGTTCCCCCTTCATGGAAGGTGGCTTGTGTAGTCCCACTGCTGAAGGCCAGCAAAGAGATGACAGACGAGGCCTCGTATCGTCCTGTATCGCTGACGTCGTGTGTGGCTAAGCTCATGGAGAAGATGGCAAGTAAGCGTTTGTCTTGGTGGCTTGAGAATAGAAGGGCACTACCAACATGCATGACTGGATTCCGCACAGGTTTAAGCGCGCAAGATAGCGTCCCCGACTTGATAAGCCACATTGAACATCAGAGTGCTTTTGGACTTTCAACACTAGCTATTTTCCTAGACGTATCAAAGGCTTATGATAGCATCCTCCAGAGCTCAATACTGAATAGTCTGCAGGTCATAGGCGTACAGGGCTATCTTCTGCGATTCATTCACTCATTTCTCAGTGACCGTAAATTTCGAGTGCGGTTAGGCAGTACAATGAGCTCCGAAAGGGCGGTATCGCGAGGGGTGCCTCAGGGTAGTGTCCTGTCCCCAACGCTCTTTAATGTTGTCATGGCTGGTCTTCCCGCAAAAGTGCAAAAACATTGTAGGCATGTCCATATGTTGACATATACAGACATTTGCCTTTGGTTAACCGGATATCAACACAAACGCTTAGCTCTATTAGCGCGACAGGCCGTGCTTTCAGTTAAAAGTTACCTTCAAGGTGTTGGGTTGACTCTCTCGGTGGAAAAGTCTGGCTTCGTCCTGTTTCCAGGTAGGGGACGACGGTATGCGCGGCTGTGCATAGACCTTGATCAGTCTTGCCTTCGTCAGGTTAACCACATACGTTTTTTGGGCGTCACTATTGACTCACGTCTACAGTGGCGACGAGCTGTGGATTCGATTGTGGCTTCACTATCTTCGCGTCTTAATGTGCTTCGTAGAGTTGCTAGTGAGCAATGGGGAAACCATCCTGGTTCAATGATCAGGCTTCACGATGCCCTGGTGACAAGTCGCATAATGTACCAGCTCGCTTTAATTTCCCCCTCGGTATCGCAGCTGGAACGCATTGAGGTTTTGCAGAGAATGGGTCTAAGGAGGGCTCTCGGCGTTCCGCAGGCTGCTGCAAACAATGCAGTACTGTATGAGTCTCAATCGAAACCTCTTCGGCTAGCCGCTTCACAAAGACTTTTGCTGCAAATTGGCCGCCTCAGAGAGACTGCTGCCGGGAGAGCGCTTCTACGGCGCCTTCGAAATAGATCTAGGTCCCGGGCGTACTTGGCTTTAAATACTCTTCGTTCTCTGGGTCTGGACCTTCGAGATCGACCTAAGACGTTGAAGCCACCTTGGTCCTTTCCGAGCCTCGATTGTTCCTTGACAATTCCCCACGTTCGCGCTAAGCGGAATTCTCCTTTAGCGGCAATGCGTTCGCTCGTACTGGAACATCTTGAGACCGAATATGCCAGTCATCTTCAAATTTTTACAGACGGCTCTGTGGACAAGGTCAGAGGATCTAGTGCAGCTGCTTTTCGTATTCCGTCTTTGAAGTATGATTGGTCTGTTCGTTTTACTAAAGTCGTGTCCTCCACAATGGCCGAAAGCGTTGCCATTGAGGCAGCTCTAAAGAAGCTGCGGTGTTGTACGCCTCAACCTACTGTCATAATTACGGATTCAATATCTGCCCTTCATATGTTAGAGTATGGGTTCCCCACTGATGCCTTGAGTCTTAGATCCCTACGTTTGGTGCAGAATCTACATAGCAAAGGCTTCTCTATACGTTTTCAATGGGTGCCCTCGCACATAGGTGTCTTAGGCAACGAGATAGCAGACAACCTCGCCCATACAGCTCTCTCCGGGATTCCAGTACATGGAGTCCCTCATGAAGTCAAGCAAATGTTCAGAGATGTGGTGTTGTGCCACTTCAGTTCTTTGTGGAGCTCTCCACATCAGCCATGTGTGACCAAGGGTCTCAAAAGGTACCAAGCCACTTTGCTGCACCGCGTTCGCACGGATTCTGTTCGTACGCCGGCGTGGATGTATAAGACTGGCCTAGCGTTGTCACCATTGTGTTCAACGTGTGGTGTGTGTGGTGACATGTGTGTGGCGACCTCTTGTGCTGTACTTTGTACAACTCGGAACGGGCTGTGTTATTCGGATCCCTCAAGAAGGCAGGAGTTCCTCACAGTTCTCTTCAGGACATTGTTTTCCCGCGCGGGAGCCAGTCGAGTAGAAGGGATGCTTCTCGCCTTCTTCTACTTTACCTGCAGGACACGGATTTGGCCTCCACATGGTGACCTCAGGAGTGTCTATTTGGGTTTTTGCGGACAGTGTTTCTGTGATTTCTATATAGGTGTCGCTACGGTGGAGCAATTGCCGGCAGCAACTGCAAGGCTAATCCCACCGGTAGTTTACAACCACTCAACTCAACTCAACTTCCCCCCAAAAAACAATTTCCAACGTGCACTGACATCACACAGCACACGGGCGCCTTAGCGTTTCGCATCCATCGTAACGCTGCCGCGGCGGTTGGGTTCGAACCCGGTATACTCCGGGTGAGTAGCCCGCGCGCTAACCACTATGCCACCGCGGCGAGTGTGGGAAGGTTCCTGTTTGTACTGTGTGCCAATGGACAGTGTCGCTCAGGGAGAGCCCCCGCTGTCCTGGAGGGTACGGACACCGCTCGAGCCGGTAATGCTGGATGATGTCGGTGTACGTAACAAGTAGGGTATGAGTGCCTTGTGGAGTGAGCATTGAGAGCATTGGGCACTCAGCGCTTAGGGCAATGAGAGCATCCGCATGAGGACGCGGGTTCAAACCTCGGCCTCCACTATGGAGCCTCTTTTTATTTTCTTCCTTTCACATTCTGCATTCATCCCTTTCGTCACAGCTAAACTGAGGTGCGCACCGAGAATCGAGACGATTACTGTGTCTACTCATTCCTCCGGACTAGTTTTATTTCTGTGCGATAACCTGAAGAGCACACATAGAGGTGTTTTCCCGGCGTTGTGCCGCTGTCACACTCGGTGAGGGGTTGGTGGATTCTAGGGCTAAGATTGAGGGCCCCCTATTGATCGCGGAGTGCAGTAGAGACCGAGTTCGAATCTGCGAGAGATCAAACGCAGAGTTGCTGGTGGAAACTTGCTCCAGCCATCGGTAAGAAGTGGAACCGTCAACCAATACAAGCAAGAGTGTCTATGAGAACGGGTTTCGCTATGGGTGCCTTTAGACAAGCATCAGGCCGTGACGTCAAAGAGATGCGGTGGCGCTGGCACCAGCAGTGAAGCGAAGTTTATCTGATTGGTGGCTAAAATCAAGACAAGAGTAAAATCTCATGTCATGGCTAGATGGCTTGATCCACCGCCCGATTTAAAGGGTTCAGCCTCATCCATCCATCCATCTATCCATCCATCCATCCATCCGTCCGTCCGTCCGTCCGTCCGTCCGTCCGTCCGTCCGTCCGTCCGTCCGTCCGTCCGTCCGTCCGTCCATCCATCCATCCATCCATCCATCCATCCATCCATCCATCCATCCATCCATCCATCCATCCATCCATCCATCCATCGGGACCTTCCGCATTGGGTGCGCCACGCTTGCGTGTTTTTGGGCACCATTCACGGCGTGCCGAATAATTGTCGCGCGGTTGGTTGAGCCGCAATGCAGAAGAAAGGAAATAGCTTAAGTTTCCACAAGTTTACTGCAGTCAGATATGCGCGAAAGCGACGGGCAGGGGTCGAGGAGCAGGACAAGTTTGGCGACGGATCGGCTTCGCGGCTAGTTATTACCGCCGAGCTCGTTTCGCCCCTTGGGTTATTATATTGCGTTTCTGCATTCAAATCTAATCAGCAGGTTCCTGTCTCTGACTTCGCATTTTTGATGTTCGGTCGCGTGGTGAACAGCGCAAAAATCAAGTAACGCCTGCGACTCGTTCTCATTCTGTCGAGCTCTCAGCATACGTTTAGGCGCGATATTCCGTGTGCTTGGGTCAGAAGTTGAACGCAGGGGTCATTTTTGATGCTTATCACCCGGACGTCCCGAGAATCACTTCGCGTGCAAAAAAACCACAAAAAGTTGCCACCAGCCGCATTCAGCGTTCACACCGTACCGCGCTTGAACAAGCACCGGACTCGGAGAGTAGCACGGACGACAATTTTTCTTTGTTTTCATTTTCGCGAATTTCAACAAGTGTGTCGTTTGACACCGGTCCAATGACACTAGGGCCTCGACAAAGTCGCGTAGTGTTATGTCCCAAATTATTTGAATTTTCACATTGCAGGTCGATCAGAGCCTGGCGAACACAAGCAAATTCCATGCCAAAAGCCACTCCGGTCAAGCAGAATGCGCACACATGAATAAATTCTAAAATATAACGAATCACTTTATAGCTCACCATTTTATAGATTGAGCGTAAATTTTGTTTGGAGCTCGAGGAAAACGTCTATGCATGAGCTCGTGGAGCTCTCGGATCGCATTTGCATTATTCTAAGCAGCTATAGTGTTCATTACTTTCCAAGGTGTCCGGAGTGAAGCGACTCGGTGAAAATAGCAAGCACATTACAATGTTCGTCGTGTGAGAACGCTGATTTGCGTCCTGCATCACGTCGTCCTATCTTGCACTATACTCCGTTTTATACATCAGGTGCAACGCTGTGAAAGGTACGGAAGTTGTCCGGACGGGAAAATAAATGTAGGTGTGTTACTCCGCGCTTGTTCTGTGCCCAGTGGTCAATGGCACGAGAAAGCAACAACGTGTTCTTAGCAATAACAGTGTATTTAATCAAGATCGTGACCAATGTGTCATTTAGTAGGCATACAGGCGAAACAGTTACTGTGTTTCACTCAGCACAAATAGCGCACTACTTTCTGGTCGCGGATGCAGGCACCGCAAACATGAGCGCTAGCTTTGACAGCGCTGCACATGATGTTTGAAGCGCAGTATATCAATCAAATATGCTTTATCGGCCCATAATTTGAGAACTGTGGACGGTTAGCTCCTCCCCATACCTCGCGCGCTTTCACCCGCCCACGGCCGGTCTCGAGGGGGCGCGCGCCGCCGCCGCTACTCGAGCCCGACCGTGACCCGGCGCGCTGCGCTGTTGTCGCCAACTAGGAGCGGAGAAGCACCCGATGCAGCGCTCCGCCTTCTAATACACTCTGGCGAACAGGCTTAAAAAGTGCAGAACTACTCTCCGAACATCAACAAAAATGTTTCTAACCACAAGCGCTGCGCACGCTTTTAAATATTCTCATACGCAAGTTGGTTTCGAAGACAGCGTCGATTGGCGCAGTGTAGGCGTGCGGCGTTTTGCCTTCACCCCGTGTCGCTGCCAACCGCAGCGCCACCTTTGTTTACAAACATGACGCTTGTCTATATAGCATGGGTCTCTATGGGAAGCGGCTACGCTACCGTGTTGTCTGACGGAACTAGTGACTAAGTGTCCCCCTTTGGGCCCGGTAATTTCTTTTCTTTCCGCGACATCGTTCATAAACCACAGACGTATCGAAATTAACGCGAGCGTGAAGAAACGCAGCCAGCGTGCGCACCCGGTTCTATCCCACCAACTTCAGCTGGTCGGCCAATGCAGAATCTGCGGCGCAATGCAGGAAGACGAAGCCGCCGCATGACAGCGCACGATTCCACTTGCACGCCTTTTCAGCGGTTGGAAAATCGGTACAGCAGCGTCCGGCTCGATACAATTAAACTGAGCTACTCAGTTGCTAACATTACCCACGGCACATATTTAATGCACAACAAGCAAGAAACATCGCGGTGCATAGCGAGTCAGGCGCACACCACTCACGTGATCAACATCCGCAGCATCGGAATGTGACAGTGTAGACATCGAAGCGCGGAGAGCTGTCGCGTGCACGAGCTCCGTCGAAGCGACTTGGATCAAATTAAACCACCAGAGCGTTTCATTCTTATCACTTGTCTGATGGCCCACAAATGCACTGCATCTCCGGCGGCGAGCACGGACTGCTTCTGGCAACAGCGTCGGGAGCGAGAGCCCAACTTGCAGATGGTGACCTCAGCGGGCGGTTATCGCATCTCCCAATCAGAAATTGATTGACGGGCCGCTTGCTGCATCGTGACACGCGAAACGATAGCGCTGACCACTGCTGTCACGGATATGCTTTTCAGGGGTCGCAGGAGAATAGGTCCGTTCGATTCGCCTGCACTACATGGACTGGTTCTCAGCTCCTGCACTTCGCCATTCGTGTCAGCGGTGCAAGATGGCGCCGGCTGCATGACGCCATTCGTTTCAAAAAAGTGCCGACGTTCTGCAGGTCTAGTTCAGGAAAGTGATGAAAAACTGTGCACCTCCTCAATGGTCGGTGCCGGAATGGTGCAGCTGCAGCAGCCATGGAAGCAGACGACGGCTTGCGCGACGACGGTCGCGCTTTGCGATAAACGGCGGATATACTCAAAGCATTCTGCTCGTCGATTATAACAGTGCCTCACACGGGCCCGCTGACTCTCATATGGAACGTGAGTGGCCACCCGAGAAGGCGGCGACGGAGGTTGGGACAGCGGCCCTCACCGGCACCTTGCATCTCTCGACCACAGTGCTCTCGACGGACCCGTAACCGGCGTCTTTCCTTTCTACTAATAAAGTTATGTTAGTACTCGAAGCCGGTTATGTTAACTAAAAAGCAAACACGTGCATGCAGCGCATGATGCACGTGGTTGCAATAACCGCTTAGCATGCAAGTTGGCGCGCGCACACCTCAGTCGTGTTCAATAAAAGAACACACGTGCGTTTCGCTTAGCTGCAGCGAGATTGCATCGAGGCTGATTCATGGCAACACTTCGCTGCGATGTGCTGTTTGAAAATTCTTCACGCGGTTCGGGACGTTGGCGGCCGTTGATTTGGGCGCCACGCTGCTGGCTGCAATTTTGTGGCGACGCCAAGGCTTGCAGACGACCAGGCCTGCACTCGACCATTCGTTTTGGAAGTAGGCAGCACTTGAACTGCTGGAACTCTCGCTGCACGCTCGCGACACCGCCACGGCACCGCTGCGAAACTTTACAGAACTGGTGCAGAGAGTGGAGGCGAATCGAACGGACCTAATGTCACTCCCCTTGCTTTATATCGAGATGCGGGACAAGAACACAGTCTCTTTTTCTAGCAGACAATAAAAATGCTCGTTGATGCTCGTTTCATCGCGGCGGCCTGAACGGAATGTGCGGATACTGTAATGCCAAGTCACTGCAATGCTCACTTGTGCCGGGCGAATTAGCCCACTCGTCCAATGTCCGAGCTTTAATGTGTGAAGCACTGGTTCTTGTTCCTGGTGCCTCGCTCTTGCCCCGTATGTTTTTGGACTGTATCTTTGCACACTCATAATGAAGCATTTCGCTAAGCTGAGACCGGTCTCTTTTGTCTCTTTGAATGCTTCATGAAAGTCTTGGGAAGGTATGGCGCCTTCGAAGCGAAAGCTGGTTTCGGTATTTTGGGAAATTTCACCATTTGACGCCACATCGCATCAGTGTTCGCGTCAACAGGTACAACGAAGGGCGCAATAATAACTGGTGACATCGCCGCCTCCTGGTATTCGCAGCATATAACCTCTTGGGGCGTAGAGATTGCACTCTAATCAGAACTGCCCATTGGCGAAAGCAACGCCGTCACTCCCCGTAACCGCACACAGAGCTGAGAACTGAGATTAATAAAATGCATTATCCCCGTCATTGTCTGTTTAGGCGGACTTAAATAGCAAAGGTACAATTTTCCTCGCTGCTCTTTCGCAAAGCCAGTTGCATCGCACAGCGCATACACACCTCAAAGAAAGGAAACATCAAAATGTGATGGAAAAAAAGAGCGCCTGCAATTAAAATCGGTCTTCTCCGTCCAAAACCTGCCCTCTTGCAGCTAGGCGCCAGCAGAAAAAAAAAGTTTTGTGAAAGAGCGTGACACGGTAAATGAATGTTGTTTTGTTCCTAATGCTCTAGACGAGTTAACCATCGTAGATTTTCTCACCCTTCCACCGGTGCTCTGCAAAGCATTCACTACAAAATCTTCTTTTAAGCAGCCCCTATTCCCTAACTACACACAATCAAATCCTAGTGACTCTCGGGTTTCAGGCTGGCTTCTCGCTCACTGTGAACAAGCCAAGGGTATGCAAAACTTGTAAACTTTAAATCTCAGCGGAGCATTATTGCACCAAGTACTTAGCATATAACTAGTCTGTAAGCACCGGCTGATCGGAAGAGTTCACCACAGGAGAGTTGATACACATCACACTATCTGGATTTCGTGAAGCTATGCAAGCATTTACCACACAAAAACCAGCGGATCAGCCTGCAAACAAAAATTACCTGAAACATATGAATAGAGGCAGAAAAAAACATAGAAAGGGAGTGGGTAGCTGACATTGGATATTATAAAAAGAACATAACATTTCTGTTTATTCAGGACAAGATAAATACTGGCAAACATACTGTTCAGAGATCATAATTTTGGCTACACGATTTGTGTGCGTAAAAAGGAAACTAAACAACACACGCAACAACGCCAACAGCTCACTCCATTAGGTCATGAGTAAGCCTGCTCTACGGCTCCATTGACAGACGGTTGTCTCGAGGGAATATCAGGGAGATTTACACAACTTGCATCAGCGATCCTATGCGCGATTAAAAGTAAAGATGCTTCCAGTTGTTTTTCGGCAACATCTTTCAAAACCGTTCAAGCTTACAACTTGCAGAAGATACAAAAATAGTATGAAACGGTCTTTAAACACTAGGATAATTTTATGAAAACAAATACAACGTGCAATACACATGCTAAGATATCTCTTGCATCTTGCATGGGATAAATTTTTACAAGCATAAGAGGAAAACATTACATAATGATCATGACATAAAAAAACTCACTGCATTTTGATTTCACATTCTAGTACGTTTAACCTTTTATTTATTTTTTACTGATTTTCAAAACTTCTTCCCCGTTCAAGGTCGCGAGGAACCTTTGAAAACCATTCAAACTTAAACTTGCAAAACATATAAAGATAGTATGAAACGGTGATAAAACCAGTGTAACTTTATGAAAACGAACACAGCTGGCAAAAAAACATGCAAAAATATTACTTGCATCTTACATGGAATAACGTTTCACACATATAAGGGGAAAAGCTTCCATAATGTTCGCAGCATAAAAAACTGACTGCGTTTTGATTTGAAACTCAAGTGAGTTTAACCGTCTTTTTGATTTTTACTGATTTGCCAAATTCTTTTCTGTCCCATAGGCCAACGAACCTTTGGAAGCGCACAGAGTGAATGCTGGGCGGAAGTTTACAAAGTGCAAACTGCAACCTCACACTTTACGTGCGCCTTTTCTAGAAATCTGAAGTATGTGTTCTCCAAAGCACTAATAGCGGCTCTGTGTGGAGGCGTAGAATCCCCAAGAAAGCGGCAGCGCCCCCTTGGACACAATGTTCCGCAGCACGCACATGGCCTCGTCGTTGTCCACGATGCCCCAGGTGACCCGCCCAGTCAGGAACTCCTCGGCGGTCATGGTCAGGAAGTGCAGCTTCGCGAAGAAAGGACGCATCACAGCTTTCAGCTCGAGTGGGCAACCCGAGCCGAGGCTTTTGATGCATTGCTCCTGGGACCAGCGCATGACGGCTGTGGCGACATCGATCTCCCGGACGTGCCTAAAAGGCCACAAAAGCAGTGAAGGAGGTCCGTTAAAGAGAAGTGTGCTGACGAGGAGACTGTGGAATGATTAGCTTTGCAGTGAACGTGTGAACAGCTTATACACCTGTGCTGCATCGTGTAAACAAAATACTACTGCTAGCATTGCCCCAGAAGGCCGCAGTACACTACGAATACAAAAAGTAGCCTAAGTACCACGCACCTTGGAATTCTCCAGCGTCAGAGTGCTCTGAGGTGTCTGAGCAACAGACGATGGAGGAGCCCTAGACGGGCAACTGGATTGTGAAATAATTTATGGAGTTTTTCGTATTTTCTGCGGACGAAGCTTACACGAGAAACATTGTTGCGAGTGCGACAAGGTGATCATGGGTGATTAAAAGCTCTGGTGAGCCACCAGAATCTTTTGCTGGCTTTACGACACTGCCAACATCAAGATAAATTTACAAGTTTTGAGAAAGCCCTGTGGCGCAGGAGTTGTACAGAAGGAGAGTGGATACATGATACTAATAACAATAATAATAAAAAGAATGTACACAGCTACAAAAAACAGAAAAAAAGAAGGAATAAAACAAGAACTATTAACAAATAAGTAAAAAATAGGAACAACACTACTTTCTCATTGCAGTGATTAATATGAAAGAACAGCACTTTTACAATTCTTATTTATTGTAATAAAAGTGTTGACCTACGGACCCCAGATCAGCCTAAAACTCATTCCACTCATAGACTTTAGACGCACTAAAGAAGAGTACTTGATTAATTTATTCCGGAATTCATTTCACTTGTTTCAAAACAGTGCACTCTTCTTTGGCTGCTTTGAAGTAATTTCGCCTACTGAATGCCTTTTGAAGTATTGCATTTAGTTCGAGTCTTTGCTTCTGACACCTTGTACGCAATGGTTCATTTCCAAAGCATTTCGTTATTTCACTTATGAATACATGTCTTGAGTACATCCATGATATAAATATGGCTGCATGATTTCAAACCGCTGTGGTGGTGTATAGTGGTCTGAGCATCCGCCTCGCATGCGGGAGGCGCGGGGTTCTACCCCCAGTGCACAGGTGATACAGTGGGCACAAGCTTTCCCCTGCCTGGTGCTCAGTGTATTTAGGCTGAAATGCTTAGGAAATGGGTCTTTAAGCCCACCTTGAGCAGATGAAGAAACCTTGTCCCATGGCACTCTTTGGCCACAGACGCCCTTATGCCATAAAAATTCATCATCATTGTATGATTCCTGCTATCTTATCAGTGAGATGCTGCTATAGTGCTTCCGCCAAGCGGGGTCCCGCATTCGCACTACGGCTTTACCAGGGATCTATATGGTACATAGTTATAAACCTTGAGGGGCTGCACATACCTAATGTTGTCTAGTATGAAGTGGAATACGTGCTGCTCTGCTTGGGCGAGGTTCTTGAGAGACAAAGTCTGAAGCGCTAGTGACTGCGACCACGACTGCAGTACTACTGGGACGTAGGCATCCCTGTCCGGCTCGCCAGTCAGCGTATAGTATTCTAGGCAGGAGAACAGGTTTGAAGGAAGCAGGTTTTTGTGTTTGTATTCAGCGCATCCGTTTCTCAGTGATGCTACGAGGTACTTCCTGGCCGCTGCTCGGGCGTGCAGTGCGTCCAGCACATTGGTGATGCGGGCAGAGCCAGAGTAGAGGTACCTGCATTATATGCATGGATAGATGAAAAGATGATAACAGCGTTGCCTTTGAAACAGGGTGGTGACAGGTGTGAACAGCCTCAGGTTTTTTTAGACTGCTATTTTTTTCAACCTCTAAAGAATTACCTGGAACAGCCACATCTTCAAGGCCCCCTTTCCCCTCTCATCCCACCTCATTAAAAAAAAAATCAAGCTCACTCCCTCCTCAGTTCTCTTGACTGCTCTTGTTGGCCAGGCACTGGAGGAAAACCAGACCACACCATCAGCCATCCCTGCGTTAATTTAGGCATTTTTCTTGATAGCCAGTGAGAAACACAGAAATTGACATTTTTATACCTTAAGTGGCCAGAGGTTTACTTGTAGGCAACCAGAGGCAGGAAAATAATAAACATACAGGCACTATCCTACTTTATTTTAAACAATAGTCGATTATTGAGAGCATTTGCAAAAACCAAAACACGTTCTAGAGCAGTTTATTAGGGAATGACAGATGCAACAAAAGGAACATAATCCATCTGCCTGGCATGCGCGCTATGCAAGATATCGGCTCTCTGGAGGAAGAGGGTTATGCTTCAGTGCTCCTCACCTGAGCATGATATCGAAGCCCTTTGGGTGGACGTCTGTTATGTTGACGACGTCTCTTTCGGCAAGGTCGCCGAAGAACATGGCCTCGAAAACCTCGTGCCTCAAGGCAAGGAGCTGCTTGTGGCCATGACATTTGCGTTCGGGAACATCGGGAAACACAGGCGAGTGAACCTTGAACTCGACATCGGTCAGGCGACCGCTGTCGAGAGAGGCCTCAAGCTCGATCTACAACCAGATGTCAGAAAGTATCAGAGGGAGGGGTGGGTGCCGTGGGAGAGCATGAAACAGAAATCAGATTCAGATAAAACTGCTGCTACGAATCATGGTGGGAAAGATTCGAAGTTTCAGCACCTAATACATGATGCGCATACTGTCGCCTGACAGAAAACTCCTAAGCAAACCATGGAGGGCATATCTGCTTAGTCTTAACTAAACCCACAGAAACCAGCGAGAAAACCACCACTCCTGCTTTACTTTTCCATTGGGCTGAAGTGGTAGCAGCAACTTTGCCGATGGGGCTCACTTAGGGATACTCCAGGATCTTTTTACGTTGCCGACTTTCATCGCAACTTTAATTGGAGATTAGCCTTTTTGTCTTGAATATTTATACCAAAGTCTCCATGTGAGCATCCAAGCTTGTGCTTTGTTTCACTAGACATAGACTTCCAATGCTCACTTCGTCACCTCCGCTTGGGTTGATCTCTATGGGGGACAATAATTTTGCTACACTACAATTAGATACTTCCTGTTTGTATACGCTTCTTGCTTCCTAAAGAACGGAAGGCGCGTTTTTTTTTGCCCTTTCAGAAATTTCAAGAGAAGTGTTCTCGTTTACAGCTCCTACTTGAGCCTTTAGGGCACCAACAAAAATTTTGATCGTGATGTTGAAACATATCGCCACGTTATGCAAAGAAGTACCTTCTTTGACCATGCAGCGTTATTTCAGTTTTTTGTTCCTGGCTCCTTAAATTTATATTTCACCTTTTTGGAAAACATTTCGCATGAACTAAAACAGAAAACTTTCATACAAAAAGTAGAGTTATCAGCTGAAAGCGTTTATTGAATCATTTATTTTCACATACTCTCAAATGTTATGTCAGGAGGAAAAAATTCTAAGGGTGATTACAATACTCCCTAATACGAAATCTGAATGCAGCTCTCTGATCCGGCAGCACGAACTACAGGTTCCTCTCGGTAGCGGCATCTAGCACCTAACTTTCTGCCACACATGCCTTCACTTATACCGAGTCTGTTACCCCTAATTGTTATCAGTTATCTCACCTTGGCATCACATGTTCCAAGCCAATTCCTTCTTTATTTCAACTAGAGTGTCAATTGTTTGTGTTTGTTCTCCGACCCACTCTGCTCTCCTCCTCTCTGTTATCGTTACACTTATTATTTTCCTTTCAATATAGCTCGCTATATTTTCCTTAACTGAAGATGGGCCTTTTTCGTTAGCCTCCATGTTTCTGCCCCCCAGGTGAGCACCGGTAATAGACAGCTAACTATACTTTTATCTTGAGGGATTTTGGTAAACTGCCGTTCTTTATTCGAGAGTAGCTGTCAAGTATGCCCCATTGTTGCATTTTTTCACTCTCATATGGTCCAGATCTGCAGTCACTACCTGACTGTAGAAAGACAGAGACTTAGTTTCCTACAAATTAAAGGAGCGCGACGCGGACAAGGCGAACAGGCTAGGAGCCAGGAAGCCAGGAGTCTTTATTCTACTCTGCACGTGGCGCCACGTAGCCAGCGGGAGTGCATTTACGAGCCCAGGTGGCGCAGCACTGCTGATGATAATAGTGCCACTACACTGCCCTTTGTATACACGTATTGCCTTACCACTTCCAGTGTCTCGCTACCAATTGTAAACTACTGTTCCATTCCAAGACTGTACAGAAGTTTAGTTCTCTGTATTTTAATATTTAGACCTACGTATGCATACAAATTTTTTACACAAAAACTTAATACTATAGCACAAAACGGTTTTTAAATGATGTCATTGATTATTTTGTGCTGCCATGCCGGAGCGACGGCGATGTGGCAATTAACTCTCCAGCAAAACAATATCCTCGACAGGAGTCTGTCCCGCCGCGATGGAACCCACGGCAGGAATCTGCCGCGCTAAAAGAGGCATGCCAGAAGTCTGCCACGCGACTGAATGAATCCACGATAGGCAGCTTTCTGTCTGCCACGTAGCACTACTGCGTCGTACCACAGTACCTTCAACAGAAATCTGTTCCGCGACAGAGCCCACGACAGGTAGTTCTGTCGCGCGGTGGAACCCACGACAGGCAGCAGTGTCGAGGCGCGCTGCTCTTGGTCGCGCGGCACGAATCTGTCACACAACAGTAACTGTAATGTATATATAGTACCTTCTTTTAAATCTAGCGATAATGCTACAACTCTGAACTTAAAACTTTTGGAGTTCGAATAACAGCGGACAAATCACACAGAGACAAAACTGTTTAACGATAACAAAAACATTGACTATATTCAAGAGGCATTACACACGTCTTCTTTCGACGACAGTTCTTTTCCCACTGGCCCCGTCCACACGATTTTTCACCCTCAATACACGAGGCACTCTTTCTCTCTCACCCGCACGTGCACATGGTTTGGTGGTCGCGTCCACACCCCCACACTTGCGCCGTGTTTGACATCTGGAGTTCATTCGAGAAGGAGACCGCTTGCGGGCGTGTAGCTGAAGCGCCGTCTGTAGCCGACCGCGCGGCTCTCCCTAATGTCGCTGCCAATTAAAGGCGCCGGGTTGTTGGTGGTCTGTTGAACGCTCTCTTCGGGGCGCACCCGTTCTGGCGCTCCAAGGGCGCCCAGGTTTCTGCTGCCGTCTGTTTCTGCTTTGTAGCACTTTACCTAAGCTTGGCGCTTCTTTCCGGGGAACTGCTGTTTCTGCTTCTCTGTTTCCTTCTTTCTTTACATCCTCCCCCCCCCCCCCCCCGAAAATGAGCATAAACTCTTTTCATGTTTGTTTCTAATGGGTAGAGGAGCTGTACCGGTCGTCTCATGATGACCCCGGACGGCATCTTGACGGTGCATGATCGAATATGTCCATCTCGCCCCTTAAATACCTCCACAAGGCGAGCAGTCTGCTACATATGCCTCGGCGCTTTTTCTTTGTGCACGATCACCAAGTCGTCGACGGCCATGACACGCGCAGGGCTTGAAGAGGCGAAGTGGGCTGACCGTAACAGGAGGATGTACTACTTCAACCATCGCTTCCAAAATGAATTCATTATAGTTTGCCGGTATTTCCATCTCGGCCTATGTCTGTTGCAGTGGCCGAATGAATGGACGCTGTCCTTGCTTCGGGCAAAGCGATCAGCCGTTTGCCCGTGATGAGATGGGAAGGCTTCAGGACCGATGGTTCCCTTCGGTACTCTTTCCGCATGCCCAGCTTCCATGTAACTTCTAATATTCGAGTCGTGCTGTTCCAAAAGTTCTTTGTTCCGCCCATGTCACCTCGCCAAGCTGTTTAGCCGTTGCACCGCCATGTGTCTGTTGTCACTGAGTTCTTGCGATGGGTCTTTCCATGGCAGTGTAACTTCATAACGCTGACCTTTCTTTTCCAATTGTATTTTGTCTAGTGGTCGAGCGTTCGGCGTCTCTGGGGAATCTTTTATGCCAATTGCGTCCAACTCCCAGAAGTTCTGCAGCGTAGTGTGGACTTTTTCAGCCGTCTCAAAACCTATTCGTAATATGCAAACATTGTTTGGTAGTATGAGGTTGGGGGTCACACTGAACGGCCCCTGTATGGTCCAACCAAGCCTGGTGTTAACGGCTGCCAACCTTTCGTTTTCGTCGCTTCGCTGCACTTCACCAGTTTGGAATTTCCAGAGGTTATCGGCGCCAATTAATCATCCAATTCCTGGGACCGATGCCAAGTAGGGATAGAGAAATTTGTCTGCGATTAATGCACCTCCGAGTTCCATCTTTTGCACAAAACTGGGATCTGCGGGCACCTGCCGGACATCCTTGCATATAAAGGGCACATCAATAGCCTCTACTCTGGTTTCTTGGCCGCTGTACTGGCTCTGAAGGCGAAGTTCTACGAGCCGGCATCTTTGCAACAGCGTGGCAGGCTTCAAAAAGGTGTTCAGATGAAATTCGCTCTCTCCTAACGTCTTCAAACCAAGTGTTTTTGAGACGTCTTCTTGAATGAACGTTTTCTGGCCTCCACCGTCCATTACGCCCCGGATGCAGCCGTATTTAGTTTCCCCCAGAGCAAAGGCGCGGAAAGTCTGCAGCACTGTCTCTTGAGTCTCTTTTCTGTTAGCGGCTGCATGCACGTTCGTGGCAGTGACCTCCGTTGGCCCGTCGGTTTTGTCTATTGTCCAATTTGGATTGCACAGTGAGGTGGCGTGTCTTCTCCCTCGTCCCTCGTGGTCCGTTCGGATTTCACCGCTGCCTTTTCATCCCGGGTTTCGGCACCATGTAATGTATATATAGTAGCTTCTTTTAAATCTAGCGATAATGCTACAACTCTGAACTTTAAAACTTTTGGGGTTCGAATAACAGCGGAAAAATCACACAGGGACAAAACTGTTTAACGATAACAAAAACTGACTATATTCAAGAGGCATTACACACGTCTTCTTCCGACGACAGTTCTTTTCCCACTGGCCCCGTCCACACGCTTTTTCACCCTCAATACACGAGGCACTCTTTCTCTCTCACCCGCACGTGCACATGGTTTGGTGGTCGCGTCCCCTCCACCACACTTGCGCCGTGTTTGACATCTGGAGTTCATTCGGGAAGGAGACCGCTTGCAGGCTTGTAGCTGAAGCGCCGTCTGTAGACGACAGCGCGGCTCTCCCTAATTTCGCTGCCAATTAAAGGCGCCGGGTTGTTGGTGGTCTTTTGTCCGCTCTCTTCGGGGCGCCGCCGTTCGGGCGCTCCAAGGGCGGCCAGGTTTCTGTTGCCGTCTGTTTCTGCTTTGTAGCACTTAACCTAAGCTTGGCGCTTCTTTCCGGGGAACTGCTGTTTCTGCTTCTCTGATTACTTCTTAATTTACAGTAACTGCATGATATATCTGTCGTGCGACAACGCCTGCGACGGACACCTTTGTCGCAGGACTAAACGCAGCAGAAATGTCCGTCGTGCGACACACCTCTCTGCAGCCATCTTTGTAGCGCAACAGAGTCCTCGACACGAGCCTCTGTCGCACGACAAGAACAAGGCGCAATGATGGATTTATACAAGGCACAAGATTGTTCAAGTTAAAGTTTAAGTTCCAGTTTATTGTTATTGCATGTACAAGAAACGGGCTTACATATTATATACAGCATCAGGAGGTCCCAGAGTGAGAAACTGCCAGGGGGACCTCCTATCATTAGTGGGTGCATAAGAGTATTAGAGCAGCAAGTAGAGGGCGAACAAACAAAGAAAACAAAAGAAAAATAAAAAACGCGTCAAGAAATACAATTCATAGGGAACAAGTGCAAATAAATAGAAGACAATTAGATATATACTAAAAACCGCGTTATACAGTAATATTACAATTATAATCATAAGCAGGAATATCTAGTAATCTGTAATAAAAAATTTGGCTCTTCTGCATATTACGGACAAAGAAAAGTGCAGTGTTTTACAGAAACATGAAGCCTAAAGATCCAATAACAGAAATAATGTAAAGAAAATTTAATAAATGTATTTATGACAAATGAAAAGATGGTTCTGGTAACAGTATTCTTTTCATATTGTGTTTAAAAAACTGCAATGAAAGAGATGACTTAATATTAACAGAGATGCGATTTCAAAGTGAAATACCATAGAAACGAAGTGTAAATTTACCATAGTTAGATCTGTTTTTAGGTAATAGAAGGTTATAGCGTTCTGAAAACCTAGTATTATTTTTGTTCATGAGGTTATCAAAAGGAAGACTGTCTAAGGTTATTTCACGATGAAAGAGACGAAATGTAATGAGTGATAACTTATGATAGAACAGCTGTTGCATAGGTAAAACGTTAAGACGTTGATAGATAGGTAAAGAATGGCAGCGGAATGAGCTAAAGATCATTAATTTTATTGCACTGATTTTGAAGACGTTGAAGTGGTTTGAGATGAATGGCATATGTATTACCCCATGAAGATAAACAGTATGATAAATTACTGTTAATATAAGCATGATACAACGATCTAATATTATGAGGGTGGAAGAATGCGCGTGTTTTAATAATATGCGGATGCCAAATGAAACCTTTTTTATTAGCGAGTTGGCATGGCTATTGAACTTAAGGTGTTTGTCGAGAGCAATACCCAGAAATTTAACAGTATCAGATGTCGGTATAACATAAGTATTTAACGAGACAGTTATAGGAGAAGAAATAGACGTTTGTGGATTATGAAATAGTACAAAGGTTGTTTTTAAGGGATTGATTTGAAGTTTATTATCAGTGCACCAGGAATACACATTGTCAAGATCAGTGTTAAGTGTATCTTGAAGTGCGGTAAGCGATTTCTGTGATGAGTAGATGGTCGTGTCATCAGCATATAACAAACAGTTACAATTTGTAAGTACATTAGGTAGATTATTTATAAATAATAAGAACAACATCAACCTCGCCAATACAGCTCTCTCCGGGATTCCAGTACATGGAGTCCCTCATGAAGTCAAGCAAATGTTCAGAGATGTGGTGTTGTGCCACTTCAGTTCTTTGTGGAGCTCTCCTCATCAGCCATGTGTGACCAAGGGTCTCAAAAGGTACCAAGCCACTTTGCTGCACCGCGCTCGCACGGATTCTGCTCGTACGCCGGCGTGGATGTATAAGACTGGCCTAGCGTTGTCACCATTGTGTTCAACGTGTGGTGTGTGTGGTGACATAGAACATTACCTCTTGTGCTGTACTTTGTACAACGTGGAACGGGCTGTGTTATTCGGATCCCTCAAGAAGGCAGGAGTTCCTCACAGTTCTCTTCAGGACATTGTTTTCCCGCGCGGGAGCCAGTCGAGTAGAAGAGATGCTTCTCGCCTTCTTCTACTTTACCTGCAGGACACGGATTTGGCCTCCACATGGTGACCTCAGGAGTGTCTATTTTGAGTTTTTGCGGACAGTGTTTCTGTGATTTCTATTTAAGTGTCGCTACGGTGGAGCAATTGCCGGCAGCAACTGCAAGGCTAATCCCACCGGTAGTTTACAACCACTCAACTCAACTCAACAATGGGCCTAGTATAGAGCCTTGGGAAACGCCACAATTAATTACTTTAGTAGAAGAGAATTGGTCATTAAGATACACTACTTGAGGCCTGTTAGACAAGTAGCTGCGAATAAGATTTAAAGGTGGGCCAGTAATACCGAAAGATTTCAGCTTATACAGAAGAATAGAATGATCGAGAGTGTCAAAGGCTTTTGTTAGATCGATGAATATGGCTCCTGCAACAAGCCCTTCGTGAATAAAGCGTTTAATGTTATCCGTGAAATTACGTAATGCCAATTCCGTCGAATAATTCTGCCTGAAACCAAATTGAAATAGAGAAAGAAGATTAAATTTTTTGAGATAGTGCATTAGACGAGTGTAAATAAGTTTTTCAATGATCTTACTAAAAAACGGCAAAATACAAATTGGGCGGTAGTTATTGATGTTTTCACGAGAACCCTTTTTGAACACAGGGAATACTTTACCATGTTTCATCAAATCAGGAAATATGCCTGTGCTAAATGTTTTGTTAACGATACCTGCAAAAACAAATGATATGTCTGCCGCAACCAGTTTTATTCTAGAAGGCGGAATAGAATCTAGGCCAGGTCCAGTGACATTAAGAGAAGAAATTACCTTTAAAACTTCTTGGGAAGAAACCGGTCGAAGGAAAACTGAATTAGGGCAAGGTGGGAGATGGCGTAAAACACTAGGCGATAGCGTGTTCTGGCAAGTGGAAAAATGATCACTAAAAGCATTTGATATGTCAGCCTCGGTTATGCATTCCTCGTTGTCGTAAATTATTTTAATGCCCGTGTTAGACTGTAATGTTTAAAATTTCTTTAATAAGCTCCCAATTACGTCTGGTATTCATTCCGTTCTGAATTATCCGTCTTTCATAATAGTCGCGTTTTGCGCGTTTTAGGATACCAGAAAGGATATTGCTATAATTCTTAAATTTAGTTCGCAATGCTGTGTTGAACGGCTGCAGTCTAACCTTTTTGTGAAGATTATTCTTTTTTGTTATAGAGCGCAGCAACGAATTTGTAATCCATGGATTTCTGGGAGACGAGAATCTTTGCTGAAAGGACACATGAGTTGTGCACTCATTGATATAATTTGTTATTGTTGATAAAAATATCGAGTACGCCCTGTCAGGACAGTTCTCCTGAAAAACGCTCTCCCAACAATTGCTTTGTACCTTCTGGATAAATAACGTTTCATTGAAAGAATTTTTGGAATATTGGTGGCACTGCGTACGTTTCGCGACACCCAGAAGGAAGAACGGAGGATAGTGATCAGTAATGGAATAATCTATTACTCCAGTGGTATAATCAGAAGTTAATGAGGAAAATATATGATCTATCAATGTACAAGAACCAGAAGTGTCGCACCTGGTTGGAGCATCGATTAGGGAAGAGAAACCGTAGCTAAATAAGCAGTTGGTATAATCAGAGCATGACTGACAGTTGGGATTAAGTATGTTGATGTTAATGTCACCTCAAATGATGATGTTCTTGTTTTCGTTGGTTAAGACGATGAGTATTTCTTCTGGCTGCGAACAAAAGACCGAATACGACGATGACAGGGAACGATAAACGGACGCCAGGATTGTATTCCGGTTATTGAGGGACAGAACATTCCGGTCGAACTCCAGCCAGACTTACTCGCACAGCAAATTGCGGAACGAAAGATCATGACGACGAGTGTACGAAATCGACGAATTTACAAAAATGGGAGATCCGCTACTTCGTTGAACCCCCACGGTAACTATATTCACTGGTATATCCTGGCAGACCAAATAGATTGCCATCTACAGGTGTTAACCATGTTTCAGACAGGCATATTAACGAACCATTATGGCTGAGTAAAGTAAGGAAGTTCAAAAGGTCATCATGATGCTTGCGCAGACTTCGAATATTTCAGTGAATGAACGAAAATTCGGGCGATTTGTCGTGTAACAACGTTTATGGACAACGTTGTTACGACGCTGTTTATACCAGAACCGGACTATTATGAAAGAAAGAAATATCAACTGATCAATGATCAACTATGATCTGATCAACTATCAAATATCAACTGATAATGGTTACATAAAACGGGTAGCGGTCAACATAAGTTGAATTCGTGCTCACATTATGTTGACAAGTGTGTGCAGCCATATCTTCAGGAGAATGAAAATAGAAACGCTGATATGGAAAAACCAAGACAATGCTGTTGAAAACACCTGATAATCATCAAAATCACCACATATTTACTTCTCCCCAGAGACGAACTGTTGACACGGCACGGATGGATGCATGGACAGAGGGTAAGTGCGTGCACTTGAAAATGGGATGGTGGTCGAAGTCATTGGAATGAATGACTTTCTTTCCACTCTTTTTCTTTACTGCAAAATGCGCTATTGAGTCAATCATCCCTTTAACATTTAGGCTAGAGCACATTTGACCCAGGCAACCCTCTCTCCACACCACGCCCATGTTTATAATAAATCTACCAGCCATGTTTATTTCCACCTCAAAAATGTGAAGGACACCAGGAGTAAAACCAGCACCGAGCTTGGCAGGCTTCTGGGCACGAAAGACCCACAATACTAGCACCAAGAATAATGCAAAAAACAAATCAAGAGAAATAAAATTAGAGGCAGAGACAGAGAAGGGGGAAAAGATGCAAAGTACCACGAAATGTGGACTAGAATCAAGTGTAAGAGCATTGCAATAATACAATTACAAAATTATTCACAAGAACTAGAACAGATGGGGAGGCTAGAAAGCAAAACAAAGTATTTGAAACAGGCATAACGAAGAAAGCACACAATTATGTTACACAAACTATTACGACGACTTCCAGTGTGCAGAAATGAACCTACTGTGATGGTGCAAAAAAATTGAAAAAATTAAGCTCCGCCTGAGGTATGAGGCCACTTTTCAGAAAAATTTAATACCAGAGAAAAACAGAAAATTAGTAGACTGTCCTAAGAAGGTTGGTGTTCTATTTTAGTAAAATAGTCCGAACAAATTGACTTTATTACATTCTTATATTTAAAAACTTTCTAAATATACATCTGAAGCCACCAGTTATAATATTTATTTTCTCGCTAGACAAACTGCTTTTGACGTTATACTCATGAAGGCAGGAGCTGTGCAATGAACAAAAATAATTGTCGCACCATCAATTGTCACTGCGTAACGTATACAGGAATGACCAAAAACGATCGTTTTCACACAGGCATCTTTCGGGAAAAAATGTAGCAGCAAGAAACCAGATTGCGCGACTTAAATTTTTCGCGGCTTATAACAGAGCTAGATTTACAAACAATAAGAGTACCCAGAATGAGAAAATTCGTACAGGGGTAAAGCTGGGATTGCTCCCGTAAGGAGGAAGGACAACAAAAGTTAGTTTTGAAAAAAACGACAAAGAAGATTCGGAGAAGCTGCAAATTCCATATACCAACGTCCCAAATTCTTAAAATCTACCATATTTGTAACTCAGTTCCACCATAGTCTTGTTTTTTCTTGATTTTACGTGTGTGGAAGCTTAATTTTTTTGTGTGAATTTTCCTGCGGCACCAAACACCAAAAGAGATTTCCAGATATGCTACTGGTCACCTGTCAGACAAGCTTTGTGTTAGCCGACCAGGTTTGATCCGAATATGCTTCAAACCATCTAGCATACCTCTTTTACCACTTTTCAAATGGCACATGCCACAATACAACACAACTTCAGTGCTCTTATCCTGATATAGCTATTCAATGTTTCCCGAACGTCCTGCGTTGCTTTTGTGAGCGTTTTATATATAAATACAAATGAAAATAGGCACAGATGGTAACAAACAGATATTATAAATCTAAACTTAAAAGTGATCAAGAAAAATAAACGATGTAAACATTGGCTGCTTATTTGGCTGTAAAAAGTTTAGTTTAATTTTCGAAAAACGTTCAGGTGATTACAACCTTGGCTGTATCTTTGTAACGGTGTTGATTAGAAGCACTGTTTCTGTTAAAGTTCATTGAGGAATGAATCGGCATTTTTATAAAAGAAAATTTGAAAATTGAATTTTATCAAAAATATTAGTTTTAAAAGTGGCCTCATACCTTAATTAGGGCTATGACGCCATAGCGTTAATGCCCATATATGCGGATTTGCTTATTTATTTCTTCACATTGATAAATCGGAGAAAAAGTCATACCTTTTAAAATTATTGGCAGCACGTACAATATTCACTCCGAATTTAAAATAAAAAGAGCGACCCTTACAAGAGTGTACACGCATGCACATTACTTCCATAGTAATATTAGTTGATGAAGATGACGACGTGTAATGCACATCGGGTGCGGCGATAGCACAGTGCTGGATACACCGCCTGTGTCTTGGCCACTCCCCCATAGTGGGTATGTGCCAGCAACGTCTGAGGCCTTCCTTCCTTCCTTCCTTCCTTCCTTCCTTTCTTTCTTTCTTTCTTTCTTTCTTTCTTTCTTTCTTTCTTTCTTTCTTTCTTTCTTTCTTTCTTTCTTTCTTTCTTTCTTTCTTTCTTTCTTTCTTTCTTTCTTTCTTTCTTTCTTTCTTTCTTTCTCTCTTTCTCTCTTTCTCTCTTTCTCTCTTCCTCTCTTTCTTTCTCTCTTTCTCTCTTTTTCTTTCTTTCTTTCTTTCTTTCTTCCTTCCTTCCTTCCTTCCTTCCTTCCACAGTGCTGTCGTGCAGTGGCCGGGGAAGCGGATCAGTTTGCGCCGCCGCGGGCTTGAATCCCAGTAAACTTGTTAACTTGTTAAATAGTAAACTTGTTAACAAACTTTTCATCAGTAACTTTTTAACTAACAGAGTTAGGCGCCTTGTTCCAATTAGAGATTTGTAGCCGGTCGTTATACAAATAGACACATCAGTTTTTAGAATTTCGAAAACGCAATTACCCTCGCCGCTGTGGGTCGACAAAAGTTCGCCTTTTCGACTAGTTACTGCACTGTAGGGGTTGCTTCGCCTGCATGTTTTGTAAAGCACATGTATTTTCACATGATGCTGCCAAATCTTGTCGAGCCGAAGCGGCGAGGGGTGATCCCATTTTCGAGATTCTAACGACTCATAAGACTATTACTAAAGATCGGGTACAGATCTCCAATTCCCACTAGGCTCCTAAACTCTACTAATTAAAGAAATATTTATTAAATACTAGTTAACCAACTTACCGCCTCAGATGAGGTCACCGGTTTTCTGGTGTCCACCAACAATTGTAATACTATGTAGCAAATGTGATATTTTTACTCCATAAATCATATTTTTGAAAACTTTTGAAAGTGTTCGCTGAAACAGCCGATATTAATAGTGACAACCTTTACTGCGACCATACGTTTAAGGTGCTGTGTTTGCGTTCATCCTCTTACAGGTAGGAGGTGATATCAAGATTTCACTAGAGTTTCATTTCATTCTGATTCTTTCTCTGTTATTCATTGTCCCACGCCCTCGCAGTTATTAGGACGTTTCGGGAGCACATTTTAACAGAACCGGCCGGTATATATAATTGTACTACATCTCCCTCATAATAATTAAATGCCTTCCTTCTGCTGCTTCCAAACACAATGAGCCCAAGTGGCGCAGTTACGGCGTGTACACAGGGCGCAAATAACGGCAACCTCATTCTTGTTGCTTTCCGCCCATAGATACGTTCACAAATCTTTGCTAACATTTGCAGCCTCCGGTGCTTGATAACTCATGGCTAAGAATAACAACGGCTGAGCTTTATAAGTTAACGGACAAGCAACAGTGATTGGCAAATGTTTTAAGCTTGATTCCCATCCCCGCAACCACCGTGAGAGCGCCCAAATTCGGACACGTATCTAGTCATTTACCCTCTGTACGAGAATCTCCATCCGCGACCAGAACCTCAGGCCTAAATTCTCTCTAAAGCACGCATCAGCCGTCTCCGGCTGCGCTCACGCCATCAAACACCTACCGGCAATTTTTTTCTTTCCCTCTCGTTTATTTATCTATACCCCCGTGCAAGAAGTAGTTCCTATTTATTCCGTAATCCCCTGTTTGGCCTTAACTCTGTCAACAAGCCACATATACCAGGTGGGTTTTTTTACCGTTTGCGAAAGGTTTTTATTTTAAAAATTGCGTCAGATACGATCGGCGCAGTCAGCACAGGTGGATGGTACAGCTAGGCGGATATTATATGCTTGAAAGAGCTCAATATTTATACGAATAATTGCCTAAAATGAACCTTTCTATTTTAGTATTTAAGGGGCCATGATATATTGCGAAACTGAAGTCCTTCAACATAGAAGGTGAGTCCTATTTAAATATTTCTTCTTCGACAATGTGGCTTGAAATATCGAACTTCAAGCATACGCATTCGCTATATCAGTTATCACTCACTCACTGTGACCAGTTTATACGTAACTGCTGTCGCCAAGAAGGCAACCCTCGAACTCACCTTATATATCGTGATTAAGCAGAAGAGTCCACTTATTCTTCTGTCCATTCCACATTCAACCCAACATGAGTGAGAGACACACGGCCCCGCGGGCCAGGATATTTGACGCTCTTGCGCACAGAGAAAGCGGTTACAAGGCGCGCCCGCGTTGTGACTCTGAACCTGTCCGTTCTTGAAGCCTCGGCAGCACGCGCGCGACGAGCGAAAAGCCCACTGCGAAAATGCCCGCTGCGATAGTACGAAGCTTCAAGCGAGGACATCTTTGAGAGAGGCAAGTGGCCGACCAAAGACGCTGCACAACGCCCGTCCACGCTCTGCACATCCATCCAACCAGCGTAGTGTTCAATAAACAAGTGCGCTTTTAAATTCAGTATCCAGCCTGAATGCTGACACTTAAGATGCAAAACTTTGTACTGCACAGTTAATGCAGGGTCGTCGCCGTACTCTAAGAACATGAAGCAATGCACTAGCTTCCAGGCAGAACACATTATCCCAAGCGGAAGCAAACCTCAAATCAAGCCACCGCCGAGGTCAAATCTGATCTGCAGCGCCCAGCACGACACCATGAGATCCGCGCCAACTGCTGACATTTCTCTGCGCAAGTACTTTGACGGCAGCCACGACGATGGGTCGTAACACACCGCGGTGGAAATACGGCAAAGCTGCACATTACTCACGACTTGAGCCTGTGTATCACTGCCAGTTGATTTCAATTGGAAGCTCTGAGTTTCGTCGCACTGGTTTGCAAAATACGCTCTCCAAAGCCGCCGTCTTCGTTGTGCGCCTGTACAAGGCACGCACGAAACGCGCACGAAACGAAACTTTACGGTTACAGCCTTTTTACACAGCAGCGGCACTGTAAGTTCACACGACGGGATAAAGGAGCGCTAGCTGTCCAGGGAGATAAACTTAGAAACGGCAGCGCGGTAACGATGCTTGAGAGTGTTTGGAGAGAGCGTTGAGCATCTTCTGCCGTCAGGAGTACCGCGGATGCTACCGCCCTTTCACGTATACAAGCCCTGCATCAGAGTCAAGCAGCATGCGGTTTGGCGGTCAATTAAAGTAGCGTTCGGTTGCTTGCATATAAGGTTTGCGCAGGTGTGTAGAACTGAACCATTCCCCAAAACACTTGTTGAAGTCCATAGTGCCGGCGCATCAATACACTGGAGTCTAGAAGTGTGTTCTGAGCAGCGTGTGAAACCGGTGTCGAAACCAGCCATTTTGCCCGGAACCGGAAAGATTCAAAGGAGCCATTCCGAACCGTTCCGGAGGTCGATTCAGCCCCGTTTTTCATGCAAAATAGCATGCTTTTTATTTATTTTTTCACTCAAAATGTGATGTGCTACTTCGTATGTTTAGCCACCGAAAGCAGTCTATGTTACGAAGGTGAAAATGGCGCCCAGTCCACGAGGCAACAAAGAAACCTAATTGGCGCTTCTGTTATAAGCCTTTGGCAATTATTAACCGTTGTACGCCAGCCAGGCTAATGTGCAATCTTGATTATTATTAGTCTCCCACTTTCACATGTTGGGAGATTTTTTATTCGAATTGTTAACACTTTTCTAACACACTAAGCGCCGAGAGACAATAGCTTCTCTTCCCTTGTGTCAAGCAGAAAAAATAAATGCAATATAAGTGCAACGACCCAACCAGTTTGCGCAACAATAAATTTCGGCAGCATTCATTATCTCAGAAAGCAAATACAAAATAAAACGCGGCACGATGGCTAGATTAGTGGCTGTGGCACTCGGCTACTGATCTGAAGGTTGCGGGTGCGATCCCGGCCGCGGCGGCGGCTTTTCGGTGGCCTCGAATTGAACAAGTATGGTTTGCGATGTCAGCGCACGTTGGAGAAACCCAGCTGCAGCTACCACGGAACTCATAATGTTTTTAAAGCGTCTGGAAACAACTACAAACTACTATACACGTTTAGCGCTAAATATTAACGTGTAGAATAGGTCTATAGTACTACATTTATTGAAAATATTTCTAAAACGTATTGTCCAAGATCACGTTAAAAACTAACCTTTAAGTTGGAGGAAGAGGTAGAAACTCAGCAGCCATCTAGATGCGAGTTATCGTCTGCTACATCGTCTGCTGCGCACGCGCAAGCGCGCCGAGACGGCGGCCAAGGAAGAAAAGGGGGGGGGGGGGGGGAGCGGCTTCAGAAAACATGACGTAAGCGCCTCTCTTCAGTTCTGTCCTTCCTCCATGTCTTAGAAGGACTTGATAGAGAAACTATCCAAGCCCAATGTCCGCACAATGCCCGCGTCTGCGTGGGCAGAGGGACAGCCGCTGACGCGCCATACCTTTAAAGGCGGGGCTAAAGTGTTCCCCAAAATTTCGTCGCTGTGCAGCTTATTCCGGCGTAGCTTGCCACGTAAACTGAGGACGTCTCTTGCGAGATCAGTCCAATTGCCGCATCTGGTTGGAGATGTTTGTGCATAATTTTTCCTGCGGCACACGCCCCAGTCTCTGGTCGCACTGCGGCGGTTGGGCTGACTGGATGCCTGCACGAGCTCGGCGCAAGGTGCGTCGTTACATACTCTGCCGGTCGAGTTGTTTCCGCGGTGAAAGAATATATTATATTCTTACACCGTGGTTGCTACACGTCGGTTAATTGGGAGATTGAACAAATTCTTTTTCTTTTTGCAGACAAGCTCCGCATTGGCTGACTTTTCCTCTTTTTTCTCTTTCATAACTGCAGTGTCCAACCGCATTGAAAGAGCATAGCCAATGCCATAATGAGATCTCATGCAATGGGCTTGAAGCAGTCACTGGGAAATACACAGTATAGGGTTTAACGCGTGTTTGTAGCTCTTATAGACGACTGACGATCGGTCTGAACCCTGGCAAGGCATTCCGAATATTCGATCTTGTTGTCATGGTTGTTGTCCTCCATCCAGAAGCACGCGCATGCCGAATTAGGCAATGACCTTTGTTCACTGCTACTGTTGTTATTCACCACTGAAAAGCACGCATCCGGGCAGAAAATTTGGCTGTGGTTTTCATGTAATTTTCTGAGAAATTTTTTTCTCTCTTTCCATATCTTCTACAAGCACAATTGGCATTTTCTACTTTTCAAGCAAAAAGCAGGTTTCCCACGAAGACAGCTTTATTCAGAACGGCGCTCCTCTCTCATCAAATGTGTCTTCAAACTCAGCATTATAGGGCGCTGTGATTGAACTCTGCGGGGATGATCCATCATTCAATGAGTTGTTTACTCCATTTCTTCCATTAGCGCTGTTGCGTGCATGGTTCTGGACGGCAACCACAACTTGTTTCCGACAAGACAAAGCAAATACATTCATTACCCACAAACGGAGCGTGGATCGTCACACTCGATATGATAATGATGAAGACATATCCAACAACCCTGGTCAAAAGCATCTTTGATAGGAAATCAGTTTATGAACGCAATGTATTTCATATAATGTGAGATTTCAGTATAGCAATCAGTATGTCTGCAGATGAGCAGACGGCGGCCTTGCATTTTTTTTTATATTAACGCTTTTGCTATCGTCAAGAGCGTTACCCATTGGTCTTCTATGGTAATCTTAAATGTTTTCTGCGATAAAGGAAATACTTAAAAAAAAGATTTTGCTACATACAAGAAGGATCGACCATTACTTCATTTCCCGAACAGTAACCTATATTTTTCTACTTTTCAAAATTTATTTCCGAGAATTTTGCGCATGAAGCGGCACTTCAAAACGCAGAAGAATTAATTAAGGATGCAAGTTGCTGATACGTAGCCCATCGAGTGGTTTAAGTGCCCCTCTTTAGCCAGTAATATTCAACTTCACTTCAATCGCACGCAATGCCTCCTCCGCATCTGGGATTACACAGTTCTTTGACTTATCTGAGCTCCATGGGTTAGGGTACATGTCAAACAAAGAAGATCTTCATGGAGAAAACAATGCTAGGAGACATGCTTGCTTTGCCCGCCGTCCTTCATCAAAGTGATGAAGGACACATGGCATTCTTTTTGCTTACAGATAAATGTCTAGGTAAAAAAATTAAAAAATGCCTGGACAATTTGTCTTTTCATTAACGAAATTTCATAGATGCCCAAAAAAATTTAGTGACATTGTTTATTTGTTTATTGAAAAATACTTTGAATGCAATGCGCCATTAAAAAAGGGTAGTGCTCACAAAAAGAAAAAACAACATAACATAATCAGTGTAGTGGTATCAAGAATGTTATTTCCGCAGTGTTAGCCAGTGCACTCCGTAGGAGATGGAGCTCATTGATTGGCGCTGTAGTGAAGGCCGATGCGTACCCAGAAATTCTCGTACAGCGGATTGCTTCAGCCCGAAACGAACAACGGACCTAGAAAAGAGAGGAGGACGCGGGCGCGGTCTAGCAACTAAATTTTATAGGAAAAACACGTGAAATGCAAAGGTGAAAAACGCACGAAGAAAAACAAAAAAATCAGAAACACATCGAAGATTACACTGCGGATGGAAGGCTCTTATAGAGGAAGGCTTTCTCATATTCTTGTAAAGCCACGGATGGTTTCGCCACAATCGTGTGGCAATGCCACACGAGTGTGGCATTGCCAACCGGAAGCCATGACAACGGAAGTATCATCATACTGAACGTCGATCCGCTATTCTCTTAAACTCCATAAGAAAACAAAATCTCCACTGAAGAATATCTTTACTGAAAGAGGCCGCATCCAGCGTCTTGTGCACAGCAGCGCACACTTTCCGAACCATATATTCGGCGGAGTACACGACCTGCACATTCTGCCGCGCAGCGATCTTCAGACCACGTGAGACATCGTGCATATACGGTATGCACACGACCTACTTTCGATCCTCTCCTCTTCCTGCTGCCCCGGAGAATAAGGTGCCGCCGCCTTAGCAGCGCACACTTTCCCAGCTTTATAATCGTCAGAGTACACCACCTGCACATTATGCCGCGCAGCGACCTTCTTCACACGATGTGAGACAGCGTGTAGATGCAGAATGCACACGACCTTCCTTCCAGTTTTTTTCTGCTGCCCCGGAAGTAAAGGTGCCGCCTTAGTAGCGCGCACTTTCCCAACTTTATGATCGGCAGAGTACACCACCTGCAAATTCTGCCGCGCAGCCAACTTCTTCAGACGATGTGAGACACTGTGCACATACGGGATGCAGACGACCTTCCTTCGAACCCCTTCTCTTCCTGCTGCCCAGGAGAATAAGGTGCCGCCTCAGCAGCGCACATTTTCCCAACTTTTTTATCGGCAGAGTACACCACCTGCACATTATGCCGCGCAGCGACCTTCTTCAGATGATGTGAGATAGCGTGTAGATACAGAATGCACACGACCTTCCTTGGAGCCTTATCCTGCTGCCCCGGAAGATAAGGTGCCCCCTTAGTAGCGCGCACTTTCCCAACTTTATGATCGGCAGATTACACCACCTGCACATTCTGTCGCGCAGCGATCTTCTTCAGACAATGTGAGACACCATGTAGATAGAGGATGCACACTACCTTCCTTCTTGCCTCTTCCAGCTGCCCTGGAGAATAAGGTGCGGCCTTAGTAGCGCACACTATCCGTATGATCGGCAGAGTACACCACCTGCACATTCTGCCGCGCAGCAACCTTCTTCAGACGATGTGAGACACCGTGCATAAACTGGATGCATATGACCTTTCTTCGACACTTTTCTTCCTGCTTGCCCGGAGAATAAGGTGCCGCCTCAGCAACGCACACTATCCCAACTTTATGATCGGCAGAGTACATCACCTGCACATTCAGCCGCGCAGCGACCTTCTTCAGACGATGTGAGATACTGTGCATAAACTGGATGCACATGACCTTTCTTCCAGACTTCTCTTCCTGCTGGCCCGGAGAATAAGGTGCCGCCTCAGCAACGCAAACTATCCGAATTTTATGATCGGCAGAGTACACCACCTGTACATTCTGCCGCGCAGCAACCTTCTTCAGACGATGTGAGACACCGTGCATAAACTGGATGCACATGACCTTTCTTCGAGACTTCTCTTCCAGCTGGCCCGGAGAACAAAGTGCCGCGCCAGCAACGCACACAATCCCAACTTTATGATCGGCAGAGTACATCGCCTGCACATTCTGATTCGCAGCGATATTATTCAGACGATGTGAGACGCCGTGCATAAACTGGATGCACATGACCTTTCTTCGAGACTTCTCTTCCTGCTGCCCCGGAGAATATGGTGCGGCCTAAGCAACGCACACTATCCCAACGTTATGATCGGCAGAGTACACCACCTGCACAGTCTGCCGCGCAGCTATAGTATTCAGACGATGTGGGACACCGTGCATAAACTGGATGCACATGACCTTTCTTTGAGCCTTCTCTTCCTGCTGGCCCGGATAATAAGGTGCCGCCTCAGCAACGCACACTATCCCAACTTTATGATCGGCAGAGTACATCACCTGCACATTCAGCCGCGCAGCGACCTTCTTCAGACGATGTGAGACACCGTGCATAAACTGGATGCACATGACCTTTCTTCGAGACTTCTCTTCCAGCTGGCCCGGAGAACAAAGTGCCGCGACAGCAACGCACACTATCCCAACTTTATGATCGGCAGAGTACATCGCCTGCACATTCTGATTCGCAGCGATATTATTCAGACGATGTGAGACGCCGTGCATAAACTGGATGCACATGACCTTTCTTCGAGACTTCTCTTCCTGCTGCCCCGGAGAATATGGTGCGGCCTAAGCAACGCACACTATCCCAACGTTATGATCGGCAGAGTACACCACCTGCACAGTCTGCCGCGCAGCTATAGTATTCAGACGATGTGGGACACCGTGCATAAACTGAATGCACATGACCTTTCTTCGAGCCTTCTCTTCCTGCTGGCCCGGATAATAAGGTGCCGCCTCAGCAACGCACACTATCCCAACTTTATGATCGGCAGAGTACACCACCTGCACATTCTGCCGCGCAGCGATAATATTCAGACGATGTGAGACACCGAGCATAAACTAGATGCACATGACCTTTATTCGAGACTTCTATTCCTGCTGGCCCGGAGAATAATGTGCCGCCTCAGCAACGCACACTATCCCAACTTTATGATCGGCAGAGTACACCACCTGCACATTCTGCCGCGCAGCGATAGTATTCAAACGATGTGAGACACGGTGCATAAACTGGATGAACATGACCTTTCTTCGAGACTTCTCTTCCTGCTGGCCCGGAGAATAAGGTACCGCACCAGCAACGCACACTATCGCAACTTTATGATCGGCAGAGTACATCACCTGCACATTCTGATGCGCAGCGATAATATTCAGACGACATGAGACACCGTGCATAAACTGAATGCACATGACCTTTCTTCGAGACTTCTCTTCCTGCTGGCCCGGACAATAAGGTGCCGCCTCAGCAACGCACACTATCCGAACTTTATGATCGGCAGAGTACACAACCTGTACATTCTGCCGCGCAGCGACCTTCTTCAGACGATGTGAGACACCGTGCATAAACTGGATGCGCATGACCTTTCTTCGAGACTTCACTTCCTGCTGGCCCGGAGAATAAGGTGCCGCGCCAGCAACGCACACTCTCCCAACTTTATGATTGGCAGAGTACATCGCCTGCACATTCCGATTCGCAGCGATATTAATCAGACGATGTGAGACACCGTGCATAAACTGGATGCACATGAACTTTCTTCGAGACTTCTCTTCCTGCTGCCCCGGAGAATATGGTGCGGCCTCAGCAACGCACACTATCCCAACGTTATGATCGGCAGAGTACACCACCTGCACAGTCTGCCGCGCAGCTATAGTATTCAGACGATGTGGGACACCGTGCATAAACTGAATGCACATGACCTTTCTTCGAGACTTCTCTTCCTGCTGGCCCGGACAATAAGGTGCCGCCTCAGCAACGCACACTATCCGAACTTTATGATCGGCAGAGTACACCACCTGTACATTCTGCCGCGCAGCGACCTTCTTCAGACGATGTGAGACACCGTGCATAAACTGGATGCGCATGACCTTTCTACGAGACTTCACTTCCTGCTGGCCCGGAGAATAAGGTGCCGCCCCAGCAACGCACACTATCCCAACTTTATGATCGGCAGAGTACACCACCTGCACATTCTGCTGCGCAGCGATATTATTCAGACGATGTGAGACACCGTGCATAAACTGGATGCACATGACATTTCTTCGAGAGTACTCTTCCTGCTGGCCCGGAGAATAAGGTGCCGCCTCAGCAACGCACACTTTCCGAACTTTATGGTCGCCAGAGTACACCACCTGCACATTCTGCTGCGCAGCGATGTTCTTCAGACGACATGAGACAGCGTGTAGATACAGGATTCTCCCGACCTCCCTTCTTGCCTCTTCCTGATGCCCCGGAGAATAAGGCGCCGCTTTAGCAGCGCGGACTTTCCCAAGTATATGATTGGCAGATTACACCACCTGCACATTCTGTCGCGCAGCGATCTTCAGACAATGCGAGACACCGTGTCGGTACAGGATGCACACGACCTTCCTTCGCGACTCTTACTGCTTCCTCGGGGAATAAGGTGCCGCCTAGCAGCGCACACATTCCCAACTATATGGTCGGCAGAGTACACCACCTGCACCTTCTGTCGCGCAGCGATTTTCTTCAGACGATGTGAGACAGCGTGTAGATACAGGATGCCTACGACGTTCCTTCGGGCCTCTTCCTGCTGCCCCGGAGAATAAGGTGCCGCCCAGCATCGCACACTTTCCCAACTATATGATCGCCAGATTACGCCACCTGCACATTCTACCGCGCAGCGATTTTCTTCAGACAATGAGAGACAGCGTGTAGATACAGGATGCCTACGACGTTCCTTCGGGCCTCTTCCTGCTGCCCCGGAAAATAAGGTGCCGCCCAGCATCGCACACTTTCCCAACTATATGATCGCCAGATTACACCACCTGCACATTCTACCGCGCAGTGATCTTCTTCAGACGATGTGAGACAGCGTGTAGATAAAGGGCGCACACGACCTTCCTTCGTGCCTTTTCCTGCTCCCCCTGAGGGTGAGGTGCCGCCTTTACCTTCAGCTTGCATAAGATTCTTTCCGCTAACCGTGCAAGGTTCCTTTCTAAATCTAATAAATAATCTAATATAAAGCCGTGGATCGGCTTCGTTTAGCAATGCTGCCAATATTTATGCATACTAGAAGTTCTATTACTGTTGCGATGATAAAAATAGTTTGGCCCAAGAAGACATCCGCATTATCTATGTTCCAACACATGGCTAGAGGTGCGTACATATCCGTGATTTTCTCAACCACATCCACTTTACCGTCACAAGAGCATTAAAGTTCCTCTTCCTTAAAAAACTTCCAATCACAATCACGGCAACCAAATTTTCTAAGAGTTTTGATCTGTACTCCCGATTGTGCCTTTGAATCTTTTTATATCCTTTCCTTGCCTGCTGTAGAACAAAAATTGAGAGAAACTCCAACCTTCTTACCTCCTTTTCTAGCCAGCGAGGATCTGTTATAGCTGTTACCGAAATGGCAGATACCGACGTGTGTCGCATAAAATCGTTAAGGGTTTCCTTAGTGGCCAGTAATGCAGATCGACAAAGGGCAGGGGATGAGGATAATAGTTGGCCATGTAAGAACAACAATTTGAAAATTATTTCTAAAATACTAAAAGCATATTACACCGGAGAAAGTGGTCTAGATGGTTGTTAATAGGTTTGTGGGGGGGGGGGTTGTTCTAACAAATTGGATAAATTAATAATATTTTTTAGCGAGAGCAATCGCAAGCAAGACAGAGCCAATCGAAAAGAGCATCATTCTAATATTTGACCATGCAACACATCATGTTAAATCAATGGAAGGGGTGTGCAAGTTGGGGATATGCTAATACGTTAAAGATCAAAAATAGAAAACACAGGAAGAACCAACAGATACGCAAGCTACTTAGAGGCCTTCTTAAACATAGTCTAAAGAAAATGCGATAGCATGTGGAAGTTGGCCGAGCCATAAAATTGATTAAGGCCACTTAGCGGGAGTAAGTGAGCGATAATGATGCGTAAGGGACGATTAATGAGGGAGTTAAGGTAGATTAGCAAGTCGGGTTATATGCTAACATGGAAAGTACTTGATCGAGCATTCAAGTCCATACATTTTTAAATATGTCGATGCTGATGAAGTCACGATCATCGACCTACCAAGGAATTTCTTCAGAGGAAAACAGAAAATTGTTTGGGCGAGAACGCGTTGGTGGGATTTAAGCGCAAGATATATTTAGTAGTTCGTTCTCAGAGTGCGCAAACGCGACGCCATGTTTCGTGGCATGATTTTTCGTTTGGTTTCACGCGCCTCCTTGAGTATTAGCGCATGTTGATTTTTAACAGAAAGAAAACACTGTTAGCATCTGTACAATAAGCCCACAGAGCGCATATTTTAATACCCGCCTGGCCGACTGCATATCATCGCGGGGAACACATTATTATCATTGTCCGGGATCGAAGTCATGACTGCGGTGCCTGTCAGGCATTAATTTTGAACCTCTGGTGCAGTGTCTCTTTCGCACGCGCTTAAACCTTCATCTACACGCGCCAAACATCCATCGCACCCTCCACTTTCATCACGGACGAGGTTTCACAGCTCCTTTACTCCTCTGAACACACGGAGTGTAGTCCACAAACAGGCTGAGCGAAAGCCTCCAGCAAGACCACACGCAATGCTTTCTTCGTACTTTTTCCGTAGCCAGTGCGTCGGTTTACGTCGCTGCCACTGCAGTTAATGGCCTTTATTTTGACACTTATATGTCACGGAGGTTATACTGAGGAAGCGCATACGCTTGTCCGCTCACTGACAGCCAATGGCAGGGTCTTCGCCGTTGCATCTCGCAAGGGTTACTGGGAGCGTTCAGATGCCGCGTGAATTCGTGTAATTACCATTAATAATACGCAGCAGCCTGGACTTCCGCAGTTAATAAATCGCATTCGGTGGAAGCAAAGTGAAAAAAAAAAATCAAGCGCTGAAAAACCAAAACACGTATTTACTCAGTTCGGTTTCACGCGATCACGTTTTTTGTTTAAGAAGTTGATTGACGCAACAATTGAAGACACAAATACAAAATTTCTGCATTTTTAATGGAGCTGAAGTATTATCTACGCAGATATTGAGTATACAAGTGATAACTGCGGTTACTGTGCCTAGGCACAGTAATGTCAAAGAATATACCGATTTTGGTATGACCTTTCACAGAATAAGTACGCTCAGCAATACGCGCAACATTAATGCGAGACCTGCACCGCGAGCCGCACGAGCAGCTATGGCTTCAACAGCGAGAACCGCCACTTTGGTATCATGTTCGTGAGCGAAGGATTCCAACTGCAACGAAACAAATATATCCAGCAATGCCCGCAACATGAAGCCTAGAACAACACCGCGAACAGCTTGAACAGAGGAGCCCAAACAGCATGAAGCCCAAGTTTCGAGTCGAGCCCGCGAACGAGTCCGACTAGAAACAAACCAATACACCATGTAATGCGTGCGAAATCAAAGCTACTCCTCAGAGCCTAGGAGAGCCATCAGCGTAAATGGGGGCTAAGACAATGAGAAGCGCGGCTTTCGTTGCCAGCGATTGAACGAATCTATCTACAACCATGGCAAACAACATTAACTGCGAAGAAAGACTGCAGTTTCTCGCGCTTCCCACCAAATCCTCCGAAAAAAAGCGCAACATGAGAGCTTAAGAGGGACCACTCACATCCCAAGGACCCGGATCCAGCACATTATCAAAGTTTTCCCTGCCGATCCTATGCAGACAAACCATTCGGCGAGTCGCGTTGCTTTTTCTGAACGGAATGACGAAGAAACTTTTCGCGCTGCCACGTCGGTTAATGCACCCGTAAGAGCAGCAGAAGCTCGGCGTCGCCGCATCACGTAGACGCCGACAAAGCAAGAGAAATGCTTCCCGCCAAAATTCACTCGCGCAAAAAGAAAACTAAGCGGGATTTCTACCCCGCACAATGGCGCCGGCGTCTGCTGCGGAGCCAAAAAGCGCACGCTTACACGTGACCACAGAGCCTCGGCCAATGAACGCTCCGTAATCCGGCCGCGCGCTAGACGTTGAAAGCCGGAAAGTTCAAAGCTTTTTACTTAAGGGAAAATAGAGCAAAAGGCGGGGACAAGTGAAGGAAACAACAAGACCAGCGCTACTTGCCTTTCACTTGTCCCCGTCTTTTGCGCAATTTTTCATTAAGTATGTATCACCGACTCGCCCGTCTTGCCATTGTGTCAAAGCTTTTGTTAATTTCTCTTCATTGAGGGGCTTTAGCCGTCACTGCGCCGTGGTCCAGTGGTTTGGGCACCCGTCTCGGCTGCGTGAGGTGGTTGGTTCGAAACCCACCGCCGGACACCCACCGGTAAAAATGGGTACAAGCAGCCCCAGGCCTGGCACCCGGCTTTCTTTAGGGGTGTTCGCTTGGGAGAGGCTCCGTAAACCCCGCTGCGCCCCTCGAGGGCGAAGCCCCAATCTCGGACAACCTCGCAGCCTGCTAAAGGTGGTGCCCCTTCGGCCAACGTGGCTCCAACCTTGATCACCTGCAGCAGTTTATCTAGCTGAGCCTGAGCTCGATAAAAAAAATTTGTGCCTCCAATACACGCTGTGAAGGTGGTTGGGCAGCGAAGCTATGCTGTTTGCATTCTATTATTAGGCTGGCGTTTTTTGCTGACGACCACGACACGAAAACGCAGCCGTAATCTTTACCGCGAAACATACGCGGGGAGAAGGAACGTGCATCGCATTGCTTGCAGGCGCCGTTTTCATACATTTTGCGGTTTGCACTTCACACGAGGGCTTCAAATGGCGCCAACGCATTTCAAAGCAGCTGCAAACCTAATGTTTACTGGAACGCGTAGTTATAACTGTCGCGTCCTGGGCGTGCTGGCCCAGAAAAATACAGGCAACTCAGAAGCGGTACACGGCTTCCGCACCACAGCTTACCAGTTAACCTGCCTTATCCGCCTCACCTCCACACGGTGTAGTGGCATGAAAGAGGACGACCTATGGTCGGCTAACGCAGGCATTTCTCATCACCACGATAGTATACTTCTACCCTTGCTCTCACCTTTGCCGAAAAGATGATGAGGCTGTAAACAGCATCAACCGCTCGGTGTACAAGGCTGCTCTAGAGTGTCCGCAACACTCCAGCGCACACCTCCTCCTCCAACTTGGCATCTACAACACTCTTCCGACAGGCGTACTACGTAGCCGCCTCGTCGTCAAACCGCTACCCAAGAACATGCTGCCTGGTACACCGCGAGCGCCGTCAGCACAAAGCTCGAGCACTGGATGATTTCTATCGCGTCGACGAAGACGCAGCATACGTCGACGCGGCAAGGCATGATTCAACAACCTACGTGGTCTGTGCAACCACACCACAATCTACCCTTCTCTCCTCCGCCACGGTGGCGCCCCTCCCCCACCGCACCGGAAGAGACAGCGATAGTGATGGCCATCGGTTATCGCCGTACGCGCACAGGCCTCAGTGACTCGAAACGAGTAATCGTAAATTACTCGGCAAGCTGCATCTATCTTCCTTCCGCACGCACCCTGCGCGCCTGCACTCCCGACTGCAAAATTTACCTAATCTGGGTACCCGCCCATGCGGGCAACTCTAGAAAGGAAGGGGCCGACAGACTTGCCCGAGGATTAACAATCCGGGCGGCCGGCCCCACGGATCCAGACGCCCTTGCTCAAGCCCCCCAGATTTTTGCCGACATCACCAATTTTCATAGAGACGAGACGCCGTTTTTCGTTTTCCTCACCCGGAACTCTACAGAGCGCAAGCCACACTGCTGGCCAGATTGCAGACGCACTCAATTCTCAGCCACTCCAGGCTATCACTAATCACCAACTTGGAATATGACCTCACATGCCCAAATAGCAACCACAGAGAACCCGCCACTCAGGCGCACATTCTCTGGGGATGCGAAAATAACCTGCCCCCAAAGGCCTTCCTGCCAGCTCCCTCTGCGTAAAGCTGGGACCAACTCCTCAACAAGTCAGACAAGGCCTCTAAAACTGTACTGATTTCGTGGGTTCAGAACGTCACCCCCACCTGGGAGCCACACAGGAGCCACCTTCCCTAATTGCTGACACCTGTTGCTATAAAGTTGTGCCTTTCTCCGTTGTAATTGTCGGCACCGCCCTCCGGAAGTATTCGTTCTCTTGCGGCGCGGTTTCTGCGTCCACCGAGATATGTAATGTAGGCGTAATCCCTTTGCTAAAAGCAATTTTCATTTCATTTTCCTTGCCTTACGGCGCGGTTCGGGTGTCCACCATGACATGTGCGACAGGCGTCATTTCCTTTGCTAAAATTGTCCGACCGGCAAGGCATCGCGCCGAGCGGACAATGGCGTTCCGTGTACTCCTTGGCAATGCTGCACCACGTGGGCGCCTCGGGCTCTTGCAGCTTAGTATGTTTATTTCTCATTTTTTTAACGCGACAGGGTTAAGGAGCTCGCGTCGCAGAAAAGCCGCTGTCGCCGGCGTCGGCCTGGAGCGAAGAAAATTGGCGGGCACTTAATCTTCGCCTTTAAAGGGTCCTTGACGGCCTATTTTGACGCGTATCCTGCTTATCGCCTTTAATTGCCAACTGGTTAAATTACAATTGCCCAAATTTTCAGTTGATTCTGTGCGTTAAATATTTTTAAAACGAATTTTTTTCGTTTCTTTTGCGAACTGCTTGCTGGTCTGGCAACCTCTGATCGGTGACGTCACGAGCGCATACACGCCAAGCGTCGTCTGCTGCGAGCTGTTGAGGTGCTTGCATGCACACCGTAGACAGCGGTCGCTCGAAAAGATTTTTCTTTTAGCCTAGCGAAATAAAACGCATTTTCCGTGTTCTCTTTTGGGAAGCCTTCAACATAGAACGCGAGCTGAGTGATCCTTGGGAAAGCGGACTTGCTCGTCGCGCCCACTTTCCGATTGTTGAGGAAACAGAAATCGATGGACCCCTGCTTTATTATTTACGCTTAGAAGCATGCTGCTCGTATGTTATGAGTGTGGTCTCTTTTGAGCAGTCATGTGCACCCGTATGTGGAAAGCTGCAAGTGCCGTGCATGCCTTCGCCGATGTGCGCCGTGAAAGCCGCGGCGTTTTGCAGCTAGCTACCAAGTTCTCGTCCGCTATTGATCGCTCGATGATTAAACTCAAATTATCAAAAGGTGCACTGCAGTAACCTTGAGGCACGAAAGAAGCAGAGAAAAGTGCCGTGTGCGACGACTTCAGCGCTGCATGTATGCGATGTAAGTCGAACATACATTTCCTTCGGCTCATAGAACCTTTTTGCAGGAACCAAGCCGCGTGCAAAACCCTACGTGACTCGAATGCTTTCACTGTCCGCACCGATGAGTAGTCGCCGCCGTCTAAATGAGTGCTTTGAAATAATAGTACATACAGAATTTTGCTATGCGTGCACATTGTGCCCCAGGAGTGCGACGATTACCACAACTGCAGCCCCGCGCTCAGGTTGTTTACATGGCTGCGCGCAAACAATACTGCTCGTTTGCGTGGCATAAAACGCCAGGTGGGTTATCCTTATCTTAAATATTACGCACTCTGGCTCGCAAATTTCCCTTTTACTCATTTACACACCATGATAACACTGCAATAAGTGCCGTTGATGCTATAGCGCCCGCTTGGGAGACACTTCTCGTAGAATACCGGCTCTTTCCACTAATTGTATTTGCCTTCTCTTATGTCAACAAAATTTATTTTAGATTGGTTTAGCTAAAAAATACGTTCGGACATTACTTGAAAAATGAAAATAACCAGAATTGTTGCCCACAGTCACCGCCGACGGCTGCTGCCAGCTGCCTTCTGCACATGCTATGCAGATCGGGTCACATATGTCGGCACTTCCCCCTTTTGTACACGCGTCCTGCGATGTAGGCAGTCGTCGCTTTGATGGCACTGTAGCCAGAACTACGCTCTGCAGCTATTTGCAGGCGCTAAAACTCGCGAATTCGCTCTCCGCAATAGCGGAAATCGCACACACGAATCCTGCGTACTCGCAAGGCCTCGTCACGAAAGGGGCCGGCGGTCCACCGTCAACCGAAATTAAAGAATATGGCAAAAGTTCCTCACCCATTAGTAACGAAGAGTGAAGATATGATATGTAGCCGCTTGTTTCGCTTTTTTCGATACGGATAAGATACACAAGCACAGTTTTTCCGGCCGTCGCCTCACCAGGCGTGAAGCTTTCGCTCGGCCGCACAAGCCCAGGCTACGGCGGCGAGCGGCACTGTCGTGCGGCGTTTTCTGCCCGTGTCGCTTGCATCGACGATCGGTTCTATGCGCAGGCACTGAATGAAAGCACATCTTCGCTGGTGCACGCACATCGCATATGTCGCCGTGGCTAGCATATGAGGTCCAAAAAGTTTTAAAATTCTTAAGTATATAGAATGTCATACCAACTAGTCCCTTACCACTCTCTTCCGGTTCCCACTAAGCTGACTGTTTAACATTAATTAGTACGATACGCGATCGTTGATCGTGCTGGCGTCGTCGTCGGTCCCGTGTGACAGACCAGTGCGCCAGCGACGGCACTTGCGTACCGATCAGCCCACCGACCGTCGACCGCCGTCGCATCGACCTATAGGGCGACCGGACCCTACTTATACCGAATTTAGTTATTGTTATTATCGCTTTTGCGGTACCAGTCATTAATATATGGGGTACGACAGCTACTTCGATCGCCCGCGAAAGTACAGGGGGGAATGAGACCTCGCTGCGCATGTTGCAGCAACGGGAGCAGACGACGTTGCTCCGTGCATGTGCTTGTGACGTCACGAGAGCTTTCAATATGGCGGTCGATGCCGGTGGGAGGAGTCTCACGGTCTCAATTTCGATCGCATTTTTTGGAAGATATAACGCGTCCAGGCAGCCAAATTTCAGAAAGTGAATCATAAGCTCTTGCATTGGTTACTGAAACAGAAAACTTTAATATGAAGAACGACCACGTCATGGCCCCTTTACGAGTGGAACGCGGCAGTGTGTTCCAGCACTGCCAGGGATCCCACGGAACGCCATCGCCCGTTCTCTGCTACGCCTTGCCCGTTAGACAAACTGCTCTGCTACGTACAGTGAAACGGACGCACGGAGCGGCAAACCGCGTAGTAGCGCTACCAGGCGCCTTGCCGAAACGCGCGGGACTCTAGTTGCAGTCGTAATTTGTCGGCACATCGTTCTCAACAAACCCGATGCCACGATCGCCAGCATAGCCATTGCGCCGAACTAGCGGGCAGCAAGCCGCAAGCTTCGTGGTGAACGCGCTTGGGATGCGCGCTGTGTTGTTCGCCGCTCACTGCGTGATTCTAGCGGGTCCGCACGGCCCCACTGCGCCCGAACGAGACGAGCGGGAGGCGCTGCAGTCGCGCGCCATCTGTTGGGGCAGTGGCGTACATTGCGAGGAGGAGGAGAAGGGGTTTTTTGCTCACGGCTGACGCCGACGACACCGCCTTTTCCGCGAAAGGAGCTCTTTAACGCTGTCGCTTTAAAATCCCTCCTCCTCCCTGTGGGCGAAAAATTCCTCCTCCTCCTCGCAATGTACGCCACGGCCCCTACAGATGGCGAGTGACGGTAGCGCCATCTGCCTGAAGGTTCAACTACAGGAGAGGATAAAGCTAGATCAGGTCGCCGAGTCGCTTAGAGGGAGAGGGCTAAGGCCGACCTGTTGGAGCGAATTGTGGGCGAGCGGAAAGAAGAGAGGGATAAGCGGGCCCAACTAGAAGAGCAAGTAGAAGCGCTTAAGTTGCGGCCGGCAGGTCCCCCCGGTTCGGAGCAGTGTCAGGTGGTGCACAAGGACAGCGTGGTAAACCTAAAGGAGACTCGTCGATCCTACGGCGCTATTTGTAAGTTCCACGGGCTATAGGTGGCGCGCGAGGCAATCCAATATGGCTCCCGGAGAGATGATCCGTGCGGCCGCATAGCTGGTCTAGTCCATAAGCGCAGCGTACTGCCGGTCTCTTTGTTGTGCTCTTCGCTCGCTAGCAACCATGCCACCTTCGTTTACTCGGCCATTGTGTCTAGGAGACATAATGAAACATATTGGACAAGAGAAAAGACGAATCAGGTGCTTGATTGAAGGCGAATAAGTCCTCAACGCCGGCCACCTAATCTGCTGTAGCCTGAAGGATTGCTACCCTGCGTCTGCGACAGTGCAAGGCCTCTGCTTGCAAACATCGCACGTGAAGCAGAAGCCGCACGAAGTGAAGTGCGTTTATGGAATGGATGCCTCGTTGCAGGTATGTGAGTCTACATTTTGCATACAAATTGTAGTATGGTGCGACGCGAATGAAAAAAAAACGGCCCGGTCGCACTGTCGTTGCGACGGTAATCGCAGCCGCCGTTTCACAGGACAACGATGAATTCAGTCGGTGCCGTCGGCACCAGCGCCCTAGCGTCGGTGTGGCCTTTCAGTGGCCGAAAATTCTTCGGCTGCAATAAATGTCAAACATCGTGGCAGGCGTTGATTTCGTAATCATGGGTAATAATATCGAGCCATGATGTAATATTATGTTCAGTAATACGTTTTCGCCTTTCCAAAGCAGACAACCAGGCTGACTAATGTGGCCGTCGCTGCGACCGCACCGACGCTGCGACAGTGCGACCACCTTGTTGAAAGTCTGTCTAAGTGGCCCTGCGACGAGAACGACACGCATTTCTGTCGCACAGCGGCATAAATCGCACTGCGCTGCGGCAACAATCGGATCATGTTAAACGGCTCTGCGATAACTGAGGCCAGATCTCGTTTCATAGGCAGTGCGGTCTCAAGCGGTGCCGGAATCGCAGTGAAAAGCGCGTGCATGCAGCAGCGGCAATGCACATTGCTCTCTCTCGATGACGCGAGTTGTGCTGTGCGGGTGAAATGAAGCGAAATTCTAAAGTAAGTACTGATATTTGCGCACGAGCGCAGCCGAGCAGAAATAACCGCACAGCCAAGAGTGCCGCGATATGGTTTAAATTCACTTGCTCTACAGCACGCAACTTTGAGTGCTCTACTTTACTACGTTTTTGGCACCGTGCGTACACGTTCGCGGCAGCCGTAACGATGTTTCCGCTTGTAGAGGCGTTAGGGGAGAAAGTCATGCACGCAAAATTGAATGAAAATCATTGCCGTTTGCGACGAGTTTCAGTATTTGGTTTGGTTTGTAGGGTTTAACGTCTCAAAGCGACTCAAGGCTATCAGAGAAGCCGTAGTGGAGCACTCCGTGATTTCTACTACCTGGGATTCGTGCACTGACATCGCACATAAACGAAATGCGACTGCCGCGGCCGGGATCGAAATCACGTTCTTCAGCTGAGCAGCTGAGCACCATGACCACTCAGCCACCGCGGCAGCTCAGTTGCAGTATTTGATTGTGCAATCCCCCCTCTTTTTTTCAGTGCCAGTGCGCATGCAAAGCAGGAAAATCACAACGCTGCAAGCACATCATTGCAATGCTGCTGTTTATGAACAGGCAAGAAATTTTCTGTTTTATTTTTCCAAATAAATACATTATTAATGAGCTGAACTGCTTATATATAATAAGCACAGTTTTTACCACCTTCTTCAAATGTCTTACTACTTTGAATACGAGAAGCATACATTTTTAAGCACTAGCAAAGTAACACCTGTGTTCTTTTCTTTCTTCATCTGCAGGACGGGCATACAGAATCTTGAACATCTTACATGCACGGATATGGAAAGCGCGTGGGGAAGATTGAGATCTAAACCGCTGTACGAAGCACAAGAGCTGAAGGATTTGTGCCATGTGCCGGCGCAGCCACAACTGCAACTTACAAAGCAGAGACGGCACGATATACGACAGCGCCTCATGGCAGCAGTATCAGATAGTGCACTTGCGCTGCACTTTCACGGAAGGTTTCGGCAAACTGAAGCCACTGAAACTAATGCCACCGCAACATTAAAAGGGCATGTGGTGGCGTGCCACATGGCTGCTGACAGAGTGATGCCATACAGACAGATGCTTTTCCATGACGTGGCATTCACCGATGAATTTCAACTTAAAATATATAGATTTTCGTACAGTCATCTGTCACAAGCAGGGCAACAGTTTTACGAGAAGTATGTAGAAGTGTCCCAAGAACAAGCAGCGAGGATCTGCAAAGAAACCCACTCCCAGAATACCACTAAGTGGCAAAGATAACGGCAAGTGCGGATAACTGGCAGCAAGTGCCGTGCATATTTCACCTTTTTACCCAGAGAAGACCAGTCATGGGAACAAAAAGTGACCGCAATGCGCGCCTATTGTTTGCAAGGAAACAAGGCTACTCGGTAGGGGAAAGCTTCCGAGGAACCTGCTCTAGAAGAGTATTACAAAATGACATCAAATGCTGTAACAAAGATAGGGCTGCTTGTGAACCCTCTCCTCCCTTGGCTTGGCTACAGCCCTGATGGCGTTGTGTTCAACAATGGTTGTCCTGTCATCCTCTTTGAGGTAAAAAGTCCCCTTCTGGGAAAAACTCGGGAAGCAATTGATATTGCACATAAAGGGAAGTTAAAATACTTAAAGAAAGATGGTGAAAATTTTTTTGTAAACAAAAATCACAATTATTTTTCTCAAGTGCAACTTGGGATGTTCCTTTTGAACTTGGATATGACACATTTCATCGCGTATTCTAAGTACAGTCACTCATTGTAAATGTCGCGCGATGTGACCATCACATTGATGATTTTGTACGCAAACTGCAGTTCGTGTATTTTAAACATCTGCTGCCAATACTGACAAAAGTTGCATAAGGTTGATATGCTACGCCAACAAGCGCAGCTTGTAAGAAGGAAGACTGCGTTGCAGGTTTTGTGCAATTTTAATAAACATTTTCATTCTAGTGCACAGTGATCCTGTGGTTGTTTTACTTGTTGCACTAAAGAAACAAGCAATGCTACCTTAAGGAAGGTTAAAAATATTGCAGAAGAGACGTAATTTCTTGGACTTGTACACAGCAGGAACATACCGCTTTATGCAGCAATTGCAAAGGGTGAAAAAAAAAACATAGACAGTGAAGGAAAAATAACCAGTTTCAAAAACAGTCAGCCTTTCAGTATGACTTACAAAAAATGTATCCCAAGACAGCACTAAAAGATCAGTTTCGAAATCACTTGTGTGATTCCAAAGCACATGCCCTACAACTCATTGATGGCAAGATTTTCTGCCTCGAGGGTAAATTTTCAAAGGTGTTTTGCATGAAACTACAAATCTCATTTATAGCTTTATTTCTATTTAATTTAACTTCATAATTAACAGAACACAAGTTAATGTGTGATGGCAGTTTGCAAAAGTCTGCACGTCACAATCACGTTTTCTTGACCTCACAGGAAAGAAAAATAATTGGAAAGTGCTAAATTCACTGCTATAACCTTGAAGGATAGTATGGGAAGAAAGGTACAAAAGCAATGCGGCGTGCACAGGCTAAATTAAATCCACATAGCACAAAGAAAGAAAGCACACACTTTGCAAATCACACAATGAATGTTCTGCAGAAATTAACTACAGCAAATGACATTGTTTCACTAATAGGCTATACTGAACATGACCAGAATGAGAACGATGCTCTTAATGTTTACGAAAACAGAGTAGAACAACATGTACCATAGCAATTGATTTTGCACGTCATCACCACTGGTACAAGCACAACAAAAATGCAATAACATGCAATAATGACTGAATAAACAAGTCAGGAGAAAGAAAGATGCACAGCACTGAACAATACATCAAAATTTCTGAGCATAAAACTTCACAATATGCTAAGCATTATCAAGTATGTCGTGCTAATTAAAAGTGCACATTATACAGGTGCTCAATAACATAGAACAGTACTGACCATAGCAGAGTACCCAGTTGCCTGAAGGCACACACACCAAAGAATATGTCCAGACAGAAATAAATTTTACTCTAGAGTGCCATCACAACAAAAGGTGCAAACAGTGCTATACAGCTTTTGGCCCATCACTAATGGCTCACCTAACAGAAAAAGAATAACTGTCCATAGACACAACCTTGAGTTTACTGATAATGCAAAAAATTTCTAGCCTGTCTCCGCACTAAGTGGGTGCAAGCTTGAAATGCATTGCGTGGAATAGCGTACCTCACACTAACATAGCTCACGGACTGTAGATGGCATACATTACTATAAGTCACGGTCTTTGCCTGATATCACCAGGTCGCCTTCATTCGCCACTTCTTGTGATTTATCTGCCGGTGCGTTCAGATGCTTTGGCTGCTGCTGACAGGCAGTGCGCTGAGCATTCCTAATTAGTTTTGCTGTTCGGCACACAATAGCACTGACTAGCTCTTTGCTGGTCGTAGTGGCGAGTTTGGCCTCCTTGCTCTTTTTCTCACTTTCATGTCTACCTAAATAAAGCTTCAGAGACCTTGTCGAGGTCTTGTATCTGTAGGCATGACTGGCTCCGTTGCACAGGCACGGCGGCAGTAGCACACACAATTCGCTCCAAGCATTTAGAAGCACAGAAAAAAGATGAAAGCTGAGGACAACGATACACAGTGCAAAAGGTTATGAGTAAAACACACCATATGAGAAGCTGTGGCGACAGCCAAGTTTGCCGCAGCAGGAGAAACTGAAGCAGCTCTTTTGGTGCCAGTGCTGGATTGAATCATACTCAGGCCTGAAGTTATTTTCTGCTTGCCATGAACCCAGTCACAGCTGCCGCATTTTGATGGAGGCAAAATGATAGGGCGTGTCTGCTATACAATGTCGGCGCATGTTAAAGAAACCCCAGGCAGTCAAAATTTCGGAACCCTCTACTACGACGCCTCTCATAGCCCGGGTCACTTTAGGACATAAAATCCCATAAATTGAGCCAAACCGATCTCATAGGGACATTTGCAAACAGGCAATGTTTGCCTGAATTTGCTGAGAATGGGAGCTACAAGCATTTTGTGATTCTTAACAATTCTTCGTTATGCCAGGGCGTATGAAGCCTGATAAGCTGCATTAAGTGGTGAAAAGGGCACCGCAAACAATAGTGTTAGTTGCAGACAGTTGATTTGTAGTAAGGTATTTTGAAGACAGTGCAAAAAAATATGACCATGGTGCCAACTTTACAATCCAATAATCACAATTACACTGAAAGAATTACTGCAACTGGACACCCCCACTAAATCGTTTTTCAGACAATATCGGAGCTGACAGGTTAACAATGCCTGCTATAATAACCACTATTTGGTCGAGCGCCCCAACAGGATCCCACGGAATAGGCCCCTTAAGCACCTTGGACACCTTCATGCGTTGGATGGCTCTCTCCACATGCACTCGAGCTCTGGCAATGTGAACTGTTTTAGTCGCATCCTCAGCTGAGAACTGCTCTTCAGAGCGCAGGAATGGTGGCTGTACCACACCAAGGCCCCGTTTTGCACACATGTCGTCAATGCAGAAGCCTTTGTCAACCATTACGTCATCTTCGAAGCTTTTCAGCTTGTCCAACACATTGGACTTAAGCACACAAGCTTTATCCGATGCAAGACCTCCAAATCCATTACTAATGAATGTTATAAGGCCAGCAGGTGACACCCCAACAAGTGCCTTAGCCGTGTGTGTTCCCTTGTAATAAGAATATGTCAGGATGCGGTAAGACTGACAGTGCGATTTCTCTACCTGCACTTCTGTGCAATCTAGGACAACCCGCACCTCCTGAAATTGAGCAAAGCAATGAGGCATATTCAGCATTATTTCATTTTTTGATGGCCATGGAATGGCTGCTTTGAGTATGGCAGCAAGGCTGCGAAGGGTACCATAGAAATGCCTCTGCACTGTCGTTTTACTTGTACAGAATAGTGTGGCAAGGCAGTTTAGTGACAGGCATGTTTTTAGGCGTACAAGTACAAGAACAAGACGCTCATGCACAGGAATGTCCGTGGTCATTTCGTCGACCAATGCCACCTCTTCTGAAATAGCTAAAAGTGCACTTTTTGACTTCACACCAGTGAAGGCTCGCACAGCTACATCTGTTGTCAGTAATTCAACAACCTTCCTCTTTCTTTGCGGAGCAGAAAGTGCATCAACTTTTACACCTTTGCTGTGTAGGTGTGGCTGTGCCCTGCTAGCTGAAGCATGACCTCTGCCACTTCAGCATCCGTCATTGTTGGATTGGGCACAGTCTCGCTATCATGGGGGGCAGTATGAAATGCAGCTGCATGCCAATCATCTTCCACCTGCATAGAAAGATGTTTATGGGCAAGACATTAAACGAAAGATATGAAAATTCCTTCTAAATCTGAGCCAGGATTTCAGGCCAGGATGACAAGTATGCTGTGAAACATGCTGCTGGTACTGCAATTTGCTGCAGTAGCATCTGGAGAATAAACATTCAAAGTTGCACGGTTAACAAATACAGAAGCCAGACATACCTACATGTCATAATTTCCAGCTCGTCTCGTTATCTACAAATCAAGCTGGGACGGTCCTCTTTCCCCATCTTATGCACAAACAAATCTTATTAGTGTTTTTCATTACACCCCGAAGAACTATCACTGCGAGGCTTAAGCAATAGGCACTACTTGGTACTGGAACAAGTGATTTTCAGTTATTCATACTCCTAACTCTCAAAAACTGCCCATCAGTGCTTGCAGGCTCCCTCTGTCTCGTGATGGTTGCGTTAGCATATCTTGACAAAACAAATTTCCACACACCAACAACTGAAGAAAAAGACGTAGCTACAACATGAGCACTAAAACAAGTACAAAAGTAGTAACATACCTTTTACATACTTCTCAGTTTTTTATGTTCCATGCAAAAAAATAATCTTACTGCAATGTTAATATGTAGCTATTAATGCGTCCCTCCTCTGCAAAACATTTCTGTAGAAATTTATGAGTTGCACATGCGCCACACTGTGGCTCATTAGATGTTAATCTTTTACCCAGGGGTTTTGTATTTCACAGCGGATGTTATCAATATACCTTAACGAAGGCTTAAGGGATTGTGTCACTGTCTGCACATGTCACCTGAATGACGAGAGATGCAAAGGATGGTGCAGGAAATTGACAGCTGATACAGAGTATGTGAGCATTTTCACAGGGAAAGTAATGCTTCAAACCAGACAAATGTGGTGAGGCAATGCTCACCGCAGACATCCCTGTAGATGTATCGCTATCTGAAGGGGCCAATGGTGAAGAGGACAGGTCCGAGATGCCACTGCGTTCGGGTAGCATCACTGAAAAAAATGAACACGCACATTTCTCTGCCATAACAAAGAAATAAAGTGCCACTGCATTAAGTTGTGTAATCTGTTGTGTACCTTAGATTTTAGGAAGGTGTATGCGTCAGTTCTAGTGTATTTTAATTTGTACAGCGTAGAATTATTAAAAAGCAAAGTGCTTGACTGAGTGAAATTAGCATCTAATAAAGAAATTTGGCTTTAAGGCAACCATGTCTCAACCAGGTTTGAAAAATAACTTACCGTGGCTATCCCTAGCGGATGCTCGCGCAGCACGGGCTGCTGATGCTTGTGCTCTTCGAAGGTCCTGGTGGTAGTGAGTTCTGTTTGGTAGGCATTGTGAAGGTATAGCAGTTTTCTTGAGCCTTTTGCGAACTGGTGTCCATATGTTTGGACCTGTGGAATAAATAATGAATTACCTCCTAGCTCAATGCAGCTACGCCTTCTATCTCTGAAAATGGTTTGAAATGCTATCATTAGTTGCTTCACTCTGCACAAGCTACTGGTTTTTGCAAACTGATGCAGCACTTCACTAGGACTGCTGCAGGAATTACTGACAAAAGATGCTTTAGACAGCTGTTTAAGTACAACCATATATTGCTTCCATTGAGGGTACTCCGTGCATGGAACTGGAGCAAAAGACAGTGGTAGACTGCGGCATCACACACTACGCTGAACTGTATCATAGCTACCCTGCACTACCCTCACAGGCTGTTATTTCACCGTAGTGGGTGACTGAGATAGTAATATTCGCTTTAAGCAGAAATTAAGAAGAAACTTGTGTCCACGTCTGCTTGTGTATTGCCGCGACGGTACCAATGAGCATAAGTGACCTCACAATGTGGACTGTGGGTTTTGAGGTGGCGAATCGGCTCAGCTAATGAGAGGTTGCCGTATTAGAGGGCTCTGAATTAATGTAGACTATATAGGGTTATTTAACGTGAGCTCACGACGCACAAAACATGGGCGTTTTTTTTGCATTTCACCCGCGACATTGCGATCACGAGCCGAACGCCAAAGCCACTGAGCCATAGCGGCGGGTACCATCATACAAATGAGCAGCAGTTAGTGGGCAGAAAAGATCTCACGATTGTGCATTTACACAAATTCACAGCTTGACGCCAACTTCCCACCTTAGCGACGCATTTCGTTGCAGATCCCTTCTACATCCTGAGATCTGCATTTGTCGCCCGCTCATTCCTTGCGCACACACACTGCAGCAATATTTGCGCTAGACAGTTGATGTGTGCTCGCACAATAGTGAAATGAATAGCACATCGCTTACCAATACGGCTCCAAAAGAATTCGTCCTCCACAAAGTGGGCACTGCACACCTTCATCGGCGGTGTCACACGTTTCCCGATGCGCAGCTTAATCACCCACAGCTTTTTCAGACGGGCGTCAGCGGGAAAAGAATGCAGACTTGTTTGTCCGCACACTGCCCGGTTTGTGCACTGCGGCACGCAGCACATCCTGTTGCTCTTGTACTTTCTTCTTTTTTCCATCGCAAACAGCCTTAAGACGCCGCTGACGCGCAGCTCGAACAAAGTAAAAAACTGCGAAGTCCTAGCTCCCGCACACACGCCTGCGCCTGCTCGCGCCGATTATCTCTGTGGCGTTTCTCGGCCTCACCGGTGCGCGGCGCCACCATCTATAGAACTTGCGAATAGCGCAGCAGGCTTTGAGTGGGGAAGACAGAAAGGTAAAAACGGGCTCGGTGACGCGCGTCAGTAGCGTAAGGGTGCTGGAGAGAGAGAGCTAGCGCGATCCGGAGGAAAAAAAGTCGCAGTCAAGAAAACAATGGTTAGAGCGCACAAGGGTTCTGGCAGTCGGTGACTCGAACGTAGCGAGGGTTGAGGAAGGCGTTTTGACGACAGTGAAGGCGGACAGGAGCGTACAGGTGGAGGCACAGTCAGGGAAGTGCATGGTAGATGCAATGGCCAAAGCCCAAAAGGTGGTGGGGGGCAGCATGGATGGCGAACACCTTGTCGTTGACCATGCTGGTCTCAACGATGTGCTGAAGGGTAGGAGTCAGAACCTGGGGAAGTAGTTAGAAGTTGGGCGCGTAGGCTTAGAGAGGCCTCCGAGAATGTGCATGTGTTCATATGCACAATCCCAGTGGTCCAGAAGGAGCATAGCGGAACCGTAAGGAGGGTCGTTGAGGCTAACCGTGTAATTAGGTTAATGAGTCGACGACTAGGACACTGGGTAATGGAAGTGAACAGGGACGTGTACGAGGTCAGCTCCCACCTTTTTACACAGGATGGCATTCACTACAGTGGTGTCACTGGCAAGAGGGTAGTCAGTAGGATAGGTCGCCAGGCAACAGCTTTGTTTGGGGGACCCAGAGCTCTGAGGGAACAAGTGTAGAGAAGGAAGAACCAAGTTCAAAGAAATGATAGAAGCATTGGAGAAGAAATAGGCACACGCGCCAGGGCCAAGTTAATCCAGATATAGGTTACATTAACATGCAAGGTGGCAGGAATAGGCTGAAATGGGAGGAAATGGAAGAACAGTTAAGGCAGGAGGAATTAATGGTATATGGTTTAATGGAAACACATCTTAGAGACTTGGAGCAACCCCTCTGTAACCCAGACTACGCATGGGAGTATTGCAATAGAACAAAGGGCAGAAGAAATGGGATGGAAATGGGGCATTCATTCATAAAAGTATGAATTTTCAAAGGGTTAAGCTGGGATGCAAGGAACATTTATGGCTTAAAGAAAATGTAGCAGGGGTGCAAGCATTCCTTGGCTTTGTATACCTGTGGACAGGACCTAATGCCAAAGAAGAAAACAGGAAAATGGTAGAATGTATTGCAAGCGACATTGATGAGCTAGGAGGACAGGGCGAGATGATTATATTAGGCGACATGAATGCACACATAGAAGACCAGGATAGGTACACAGATTCGACAGGAAGCATGCGACCGAATATGTGTGAGAGGCATGATTTAGTTGTATGCAACAGTACCGAGAAGTGTGAAGGGCTCATAACATGGGAGGCAGGGAGTCTGCATTCGACCATAGATTATGCACTTATGTCATATAAGTTTTATAATATATTAGTGGTAATAAGCCTAGATTAGAGGCAATGAGCATGCTTCCAGAAGTCTAGGTAGTGACCACTGTGGTGTTCCCAGGTATAGCTTTTTCAGTGCTGCATGTTGGCAACTGTTGAACTCATTTCTGTGCAAATAACGTTGTGGGCTCCCATAGCGGAGGGTATATAAGCCGCTCAACTCAAATAAACGCTCTCTGGTTTTGTTCGCCGTTACCGGAGGTTGGGCTCCCTGCCCGGTGTCATCTCTTATTTTCGCGCCCTTTTCCTTCGGGCCGCGATACAACATAAAATGGCGACGAGGTAAAACTGTGTACGGCACACGCCTGCCAGCATCGCCCCGAAGCTTAGTCAACCTCAAGGATGCGAGCTCGAACTGCGTCGTCCACCCCAGCGTTCTTCGTCGATGTCGACTGCGCCGGCAAGTTAGGCCTCGCAGCGCTGGCAGTGCCAGTGTCGCCCTGTTTTGTTGACGCCTGCGTTTTGCTCTATGCCGGTAAGCCATCGCTGCCTTTTTCAATTGCAACCCACCGCCGTCTCAATTTCTTGCTACACCGGGTCCTGCTTCAGCGCCATGGAAGCAGTGGAAGCTTGCGTTCCTCTACTATTTAGAGGAAATCGGTGGTGAGGACCTCATGCATCGACGCAGAAAAGCTATCCTACTGAATGCACTAGGCTTGAAGGGACAGGGAATATATTACAGTTTGGCGCTACTTACTGCATTGGAGCTCATCAACGTGAATGTCAAGACCGAGCCCGACACCGATGTTTTCGACGAGGAACTTGCACGGCTTGAGAAGCATTTCGCTACAAGCGTCAACGAACTGATTGAGCGACACCGCTTTCGGCTGCGTCGTCAACCGCCGGGCGAGGCCTTCGAAGCATATGCCGCTGCACTACGTGAGCTCGCCGCAAGCTGCGACTTCGGTGACCAAATCGAGAAGGACGTACGAGAACAGCTACTTCAAGGAGCAACGTCACAACAAATACGTGAGCGTCTACTTTTCGAAGGAACGAGCCTAACGCTGAGCAGAGCTGTGGATCTTAGCAAACACATCGAGCAGACACGCCATGATCTAAAGGAGCTGTCAGCTAATTCGGTCGTGCAGAGAAGAGTTGACAAGTCGGAACGTGGGAGCACTAGTCCCTTTTCGGCGTGCTACCGTTGCGGGTCTACCAGTCATCGTGCCAGTGCAAGAGAATGCCGAGCAAAGAAGGCTAGATGTCGCAACTGCGACAAAGTCGGGCACTTTGCGTCTGCATGCCGATCAAGAGGCAAGTCCGAGTCTCTCGCCAACCAGGAAAGCAAGACCAAGTCGGAAGCGACGAATGCAATCTTCGTTCTCGACCTCAGTGCTGAAGGCATGCGCGGGAAAGGTATTTACATCGATGTTGATGTGAATAATATTACACTGATCCTCCTCATAGACATTGGGTCGTGTGTCTCCCTGCTGAGTGAAGCAAGTTTTAAAGAACACATCTCCAGCTGTTTACTCACAGATGCAAAAGTGAGGCTGGTGGACTACTCAAAGCAACTGATTGCGGTGAAGGGTTGCTTTCTGGTGATTGTAGCCTACGAGCAAGTTTGTACTCCCGTTCTTTTTCACGTCGTAGAGCGTTGTACATAGCTTCTGCTACTTAATCAAATTCAGAATCTCCAACTTTGCATGAAGGGGATACACTGTCTTGTCTACAAACAGAGTCGCAGTCTTCTTCGCTGCTGACAGCCCGCTTGCGTGGTGAGTTTTCTTACCTGCTCTCCGATGAACTTGGCCTGGCCAAAGGTTTCGTGCACCAAGTAAAAGTTCGTCCTTCGGTGAAGCCTGTGGCTGCCAAACTGCGAAGATTGCCGCTTTCCCTGCGTGAACGTGTGTCTGCTGAGTTTCACCAACTGGAACTGTCAGGCATCATAGAACGAGTGGATGCATCTGAATGGGTGCCTGCTATAGTCGTTGTGCAGAAACCTAATGGGACTATACGCCTTTGTGTTGACCTGCGAGAGGTTAACAAGACCATCGTAGTGGATGAGTTCCCCCTCCCCTACACAGAGGAAGTGCTGCATCAGCTGGTAGGTGCAACCAGATCTTCGTAACTGGATTTGAAATCACCGTACCACCAGTTGGAACTGACAAGTGAGAGCCGCGAGCTCACATTCGTAGCGCACGAAGGCTTATTCAGGTTTAGGAGAGTGTGCTTTGGCCTTGCATCTGCACCTGCAGCTTTTCAGAAGTTGATGTAAACTATACTTAAAGGGTGCCAAGGGGTACTTTGCTACATCGACGATGTCATAGTCTGGGGCAAGACTGCTCGCGAGCATGACGAGAACGTGCGAGAAGTTCTGAGAAGGATCTCTAAAGCGGGCCTGACATTGAACGAAAAATATGTTTTTGATGTCGACAAGATATCCTTTTTGGGACATGAAGTCAGCAGTGAGGGCATGCACCTATGCATTCGAAGGTGGAAGCAGTCGCTCGGGCAGTGATGTCAAAAGACGAGAAAGCATTACGGTCGTTCTTGGTACTCGCCGGTTACTATTCTCGTTGAGTGCCACATTATGCGGACGTAGTGGAGCCAATGAGAAAACCCTTGCGCAGAGAGCAAGCATTCGTTTGGGAAGAAGCAGCGCAGCATAGCTTTGATGCACTCAAATCAGCCTTATCGTCATGCAGTGCCATCCATATGTTTTATCCAGACTTGCCAGTGGTGGTGTCTACCGAAGCATCCGACACGGCTCGGAGCTGTGCTGCAGCAGCAGGCCGGGAACGAGTTGCTAACTGAGCCTTTGCATCCAGATCATTGACAGCTACTGAACGCAAGTACTCCGCAGGAGAAAAATAGGCCCTTGCATGTCTCTTTTCGTGCGAACATTGGCATGTTCTTGTGGGGACGACGGTTTCTTCTCCGAACTGATCATCAGGCATTGGTGACATAGCTGTCGTCAGGAAGTTCTGGTAGGAGGCGGCTACGGATTGCAAGGTGGTCTGCCAGACTTCTGTACTACAACTTTGACATCGTGTATCACAAGGAAAGTGATAACGTAGTTGCTGATGCCTAGCCCAGGTTAGCAGTCACGCCTGCACCTGAGCCTGAGTTGGACGACGAAGTGGTGTTTGTGGTACTGTCTTGTATCACCAAAGAACAGCTCCAAACAGCTACTGCTCAGGATGCTACCTTACAAGCTGTGTGCGAATACATTGCACCAGGATGGCCTGCCAAAAAGCTGTTAGGCCCTAAGCTAATGCCCTACCATGAGGTGAAGAAGGAGCTCTTGGTAATAGACAACTTTGACTTCAGAGAGGAGAGAAGTGTTGTGCCCGAGACCTTGACATCCGAGTTAATGTTGTTCCCACATGACACGCACCCCGGCATAACGAGAACGAAGCAAAGGCTTTCAGAGAAATTCTGGTGGCCAAGAATTGACAAGGAGGTGGAACATGCAGTGAGAAGCTGCCATTTTTGCCAAGCAGCTGATAAGTCGGCAAAACCGGTTAATGCGCCCCTGCAGCCTGTTGCGCTTCCGGAGCTGCCATGGCAAAGGGTGGCTATTGACTTAGTAGGTCCCTTGAAATTCCAGCAGTTCACCCCGAAGTTCATAATAACTCTCATAGGTTATCATTCCAAGTGGCCAGAAGTTTACTTAACCAATACAGTGACGTCTGAAGTCGTCATTGACTTTTTGTGTTGTGTCTTCAGTCGTGAGGGTAATCCGGAAGAACTTGTATCGGACAATAGACCCCAGTTTAAGTCTCAAGTGTTCGAAAATATCCTGAAGGACAGGGGCATCAAACATTGTGTCTCCTCAGTGTATTACTCCCAAGCTGATGGCTTATTAGAGAGGTTTAAAAGAAGCTTGAAGGACTTCATTCAACTTTCTGTCTTGGAATGCCAATGCATCCCGTAAACTGTAGTGGAGTATTTGGCAGTGTACCGGGCGAACCCGCACGCTACTACAGGAGTCTCGCCAGCTGTGTTACTTCATCGCCGCCGGCCGGACCTCGCCTCGACATTGCGGGCATAACTTCCAGGGAGTTCTTCCAACAGCCCGTCTTGGCTATGCGCCGGCTGCGTGTCCGTGTTCGGGAAAAGCAGACTTCGATAAAGACATATACTGATGAGAGGAGTGCGGCGAAGGCTGCGAAGTTCCGGGTGGGAAGTTATGTGCGAGTCCGTAACTCAGCGCGTACTGGAAAGGCAGGGCTATCCTACTCCAAGCCCTTGCGAATAAGGAAGCAGCTGGGTCCGAGTCCTTTCCGACTGGAGGATGGCCGGACATGGAATGCATCCAATCTGGTGCCTGTTCCAGAGGAGTGTCTGAAGGAGAGGAAGCAGCAGTCGTGCCAACTGCCTACTGGGGAGAGTGCAGACCCAGGTGCTGTGGAAAACACGAAACTCCATCTGCAAGCTGCAACACCGCTTTCGAGATCACCGCCTGATGCTTCAGGTCCTTTTCAACCCCCTGCAAACAATGGTGAGCCACTGCTCATAAGGGAGTGCGATACAAAGTAAAGTGTGATTCGAAAGGTACAGCTCCAAACGAAAGTTACCATTCTTGCTTTATCCGTGACATTTGATACATATGGCGACTACAGGAATTTTTTCTGAGCATCGAGGAAGCAAATGTTCTCCAGGGATTCACATTTTCACCACCTATAACAGCCCGGGAAGCAGAAATCCGTACTGCCCATGAATCATATTTGCGTGTGTATAATGAAGACATAGAAATACACAACTGCTATGGTGTTGTTCAAAGTGTATTTCGCCATAATACACCGCTTCTGAAGTAGCACTCCACAATGATTGAATGCCATCGAAAACTACAACTCAAAGCACTCTTTTCCAACTGAAAATAAAAAATTGCTACACCGTATCCAGACCTCATTACCATTTGTCAACAAATTGACAAAACCACAGTCGAAAAAGCAAACAATGGTGATCGCCTCTCTATAGTTTCGTGCAAGTCTACAGAAACCACAACCGTCTCAACATTGGATTATTGGTTATTTGAAAAGAGTGGTAGTGAACACGCGTGAAAATGAGACAGTAGCAATGCAAATCCCAAAATAGCAGCTTTTCAGTACGTTGTGTCTGGTTTAGTCCATGAAAGTAATCTATTTTCAGAACTGGGCATAGTTGCAGCAGTTACACTGGCTCTTTACTCCTACTATTGCCTGTTTTTTTTAATTTTACAAGTAACTACGCCTGAATTTTAAAGAAAATTCCTTGCGGGTCAGCAGCTCCTGTCACTGTTTGCATTCCACCCCTTTGCAAGATAGCGAAACACCAGGGCTTTGTGCCAGCCCCATTCTAAAATAAATAATCACAAAACCCTAGCTTTGCTAAAGCTCGTGACATCAATGCCTAAATTTGAGTAAATTCTGCGCCGAAAAGGTAGTCATCGACTTAACTCTGAGCTGTATGGTACTGCTTGTAGATTAAACTGATGCAACTTTGGAGTTCTTCAAAGATTACAACCTGAATAGAACAATGTCCAGACAGGTCTGATACCAAACAAATCATTATGAATAAAATGTATGCCGTTCGAATTACTGACTCCAATACTGATAGATAGATGAACAAGACAATGAAGTATGTGATGTTTTGAAATTAAAGCAGCTGTTATATTTTCACAAATAGTGACAGCACGTTTATACTGCACCCATCGAATTTATGCCGCAACGAACCGCAGAAAATAAGGCTAGAACTGGCAGCTGCTGCTTTCTCGCCTTCAGTTGTGTTTCAGTGACAAGGAGATTGCGCCATTGCGCTGAAAGCAATAAATAATCAGATTGTAATTCTAAATGTGGCGGCCGAATCTATGACGGCAGAATACAAGTATGCACTTCAGAAGCTTTGAGCACATTTATTTGCTGCGACGCGCACGATAAGCAAAGTTAGTCTTTTTGTGGAGGACCATGGCATATCCAAACTAAAATGACACAAATGCATCGGAGAGCACTAAAATAAAAATGCCGAAAACCTACAGCCGCTTGCAAGGTGTACATCAGTGCAGACGTAAGCAGACTTTTACAGAGCGCTCGTGCGGTGCTTTGCGGAATGAAGGCGAACTTATAACGCAGGCAGTGGGATTGACTGACAATGCAGGCGCTCAAGCGCTGGCGCATAGTCATATAAAACAACCCATACACTGGCAGCGCGCCGTTAAGAAAACTGCGCTAATGTTTTGCTCCATTCCGCAGCAGATTGCTCCAGCGCTCCACACAAACCTGCTCACGTCTTTATCGCACAACGATATTTAAGACGCAAAATCACTTACCATGAAGGCGAGACGGTTGTGAGAGGGTAGGGATTCAAGAATATCCTTGCGGGCAGCAGTGTCGAGGTAGAAATTTCTCTCCCGCTAGCCAAGGGCGCGTCAACGCCAGCGCTTGTCTCAATTCGCTAACAACGGCGCCATGCCGCCATTCGTAAACCAGAGCGAGGGGCGAGCTCAGCCGTCGTTTATGATATCCACTTCAGTGAACTAGGTTAAGCATACATCTTTCCTTTCTCCGTCGCGCATCGAAAAGCAGCAGTGTCAAGCACGAAGTCTCCCGCTCACGATATCAGTTCCAAGAGAGGCTCCAGACAACCCGCCGTGCTCAATTCTGCGACGCAATCCGAGACGGCCCCGCTGGCGTTGCTAGGCCTAGCGCCTACGTCGCTCGCAGTCCCAGCGTCCACACTCGCGACTCTCTCGCCGTCTTCTGATCCTTTGCACCGCCTGCTGTCGATTGCATCTCGACCGAAATCAAAACTTGCCGCTTCGTTCCGGAACTAAGCGAAACAGATAAAGGTACGCAGTTCCACTGGCACGTTCTTTTGAACAGCAGCAGCAGCAATTCGACCTCGCTCCGTCTCAGTTGCCGTATGATGTTTTTTATACCTTTCGGAAAGTTCGGAATGGCGACCACTCCGTTAGAGACGGCTGATGAACGATTGCGGACCTCGTTAGCACGCCGTCAGTTCTAGCTGGTGTTACTTTGGTGTTTATTATACCATGCGCTCCGTTTTACCGGTGTTCGCGTCTGCCGATGCGTAGTTTTAAAGCTGACGAACACCTATAAACCTCCCATCTCGTGTCATTCGTGTTTAGTGTGTATAACCCTGCACATAACTTGCGCTCTTTCTAATTGTTACCGTGCGTTTGCTTGTCGCACATGAACTGAGAAAAGAAGTGCAAGCTAGTCTGAGTGCTCGTGGAGAGCACCATTATAATTATCGCGCGCTAATTAGCGGACAGATCATATGTTCTAAGTAGGTTAGATTAGTTCAACCACAACATAGATGGTTGTGAAGAACAGGGGAACTAAAGATGGCGCAGAATAGCACAATAAAAAAAATTCAGGTGCCTTGTGCAAAGCGTTCCATTCATGTGCGATCTTCGAGCAAAGTTAGATAAATGCATTTCTGAGTGCTCGACTAAATGAAACGAGGTGCCTGAATAATTGTGTGAGATATCTTGGACGCGCCTAAATATGGTAACCTTCTGATGGTCCATGTGTGTCCTTGCTCTGCGAGTTCGATGCCCTGCCAGACATCGGCGATGCTTGCGGGCAGAACCTGATCGCCGAAGTGTCCATCGGCGCTGCACTCGCCGTGCAGGAAGGCATGAAGACTCACAGCGACATCTGCGGCAAGGTGAGAAACTAAGAGGGTCGGGTGGAATACGTTGAGAGCTTGCACAAAACGTTTTGCCTTTACAAAATCATGGCTCGCACTACGCATACACTTGTCAATTTTTTTTCCAAGCCATGCCTTAATCGATCAGGTCATCGTCCTGGGCACGTCAACAGAGGCGAGCCTTGGCGGCAAAGAACTGCTCCTCAGCAGAGGCGCACTCCATGGCATCGATGCGGCACACATGTCGCACCCGTCGCTGGCGGATGCCCTGACGCTGGCTTTAGCATCGTCACAACAGGACAGCATTTACGGGTTAGAGGGACGGTTGGGGAGGATTCATCGATAATGCATGGAGGGTTGTATCGGCGCCGTCTTTGGGATATTGGCGCTACTGTTACAACCGCCAGCCTCGCATCACCGCATTGCAGAAAGAATTCTACAGCGCTATCTCATCATGCGGTCTCAGCCGCGGAGTTGTGGCTCAAGGAGTGTGCAGCAGTATGTGCATCATGGAGTTATAATCTATGCCGCAGTCTTTCTTTAGTCAGGGCGCAAATCATCGTCTATCAATGTCTATTAGAATGAAAAGATGTATCGACACAAATTCTGGCTTAAAAACTATATGGTAATACCGTAAGCTCGACAGCAACCTCGAAACCGAGGTATACGCTGGGCGATCACAGCTACAGCGCCAAAAGCGGGCAGATAAGTGCGCTGGTACTAATAATAGATATGGGTTATGCGCACCTGAGAGGTGGAATGATCTTCTGAAGCGAACGAAGATGCATGTGCAGGTAGCACTGACATTGGCGGCTTCTTTCAATGACCATTTAATACTTTCAGTTCTGGCCTGGTGGTGGTCCGTCTTGGTTTCAGGAAGGCATTATGGCTACCGCAGCGGTGGCAAAGTGGCTGAGCATCCGGATCGCATGCGGGATATCTGGGGTTCGATCCCCAGTGCCGCGGGGTGCCCATCGGTGACACAATAGGTGCAAACTTTCCGCTGTGTTCTGCTTGGCTTTTTTAGCGTAAAATGCATGAGTAATAGGGCATTCATCCCACCTCGAGAAGTTGAGAATACCTTGAGTCATGGCGCCCTTTGGCCATAGACGCCCTTGCGCTATAAAAATTCCTAATCATCAAGACTCTGCGGTTCAACACGGGCAGTAGAATCTCCAGGTTTGCTCTTTGTTATGCTGTTAGCTATGCTTTGGTGTTTCTTTTCTTTTCCTGAAAGGATTTTTGCGAGGCAAAAAGACATGCCCACAAAGGGCTAAATCTGTTGTTCTCTCTTGTGTGTATCCTTTTTTTTTGGCTGCGAAAGATCCCGGTCATCATGCCATTCCAACAATCCCACCATTCAGCCTTGCTTCATCGCTTTTTTATGTATGAAATATAAAGAAGCTGATAATATTTCTCATTTGTAACTTAGCACTGTCGGTCTGCTAGTGTTTCCTTCACTCTACCGAGGTTGGGCTCAGTTTTATTGGAGGCAATACCTCTTGACAGCCCAAAATATTGTTCAGAACAAAAAAGGCTAAAAAGCAATTATTTCGTTTACATACATACATACATACATACATACATACATACATACATACATACATACATACATACATACATACATACATACATACATACATACATACATACATACATACATACATACATACATACATACATACATACATACATACATACATACATACATACATACATACATACATACATACATACATACATACATACATACATACATACATACATACATACATACATACATACATACATACATACATACATACATACATACATACATACATACATACATACATACATACATACATACATACATACATACATACATACATACATACATACATACATACATACTGTTGAAGGTCCGGATCGGAGTCGCTCCTCGACACAACCTCGGTCAAGATGACGCCCGCTCCGTCCCGGAGAGGAGTGCCGCTGAGTGAAGGGTTCGTTAGTGGAGATAGAAGACTTGTTTTATTTTACATATTTACATGCATTTGAGTTCAGAAGTGAGCTGCCTCAACTGCATCTGCAGTCCAGCTATATACACTGCGTCTTCGCTACATTCCCCAGGTAGGGGACGCCCTCACTGTGATGGGTGCGGCCAAAACTCACTATCACACTGGGGGTTTACATGAGCCCGACAAAAGTCGGGTTAAGTCGGCTGTCGGGTAGAAAACCGGTTGTCGGGCTCATGTATACGCTAGGGGGTCGAGTAAGTGGTCGTCGAGTCGAGCTGGGCCAGCCCGGCTGCAGGGGGTGGGTTGACTCGTCCCGGCGTTGGCCAGAACCGGTTGAAAGGACCATGTATACGCTGCCGCATCGGCTTAGATCCTCCTCTCCTGCCTCCTCTCTGGTATGGCGGCGCTGCGCAAGCCTGGGCGCTCCTCCTCTTCTTCTAGCATCCGCGCGTGGTTTGCTTGCTCGACGCTAGGGGTAGCGGCGATCTCTGCCCGACAGAAAATGGGTTCATATAAACGCTGTCGCGTCGGGTGGTCAGCCCGACATCTGGCGCGGCCCTACTCGACCCGCCGCTGTCGGGCTCATGTAAACAAGGCTACACACAGACACATCCGCACACATGGACACGCCCCTGGCATAAGCTGAGCCCCAGGAAGAGGGGTATGCGGCCAGGACACCGCCGGGTTGGCAGGAGACGTCAGGTGGTCGGCCCGCTCTCCGCCGGTCGGTGAACACCGAAGAAGCCGAGGTGCAAAACCTGAGCGCCCCGTCGGGAGATAATCCCCAGTGGTTCTGCCATTGGTCATGGCCTGCAAAGCCTGCATATGAGCCACTGTAGCGATCCGATCGGTAGACGTCGGGCAAAATCGGAAGACAGCCGGAACCACTTCGCTGACGGCGACAGCGACTCCTTAAAGGGATTTTCGCAGAACCCTGCTCCCCGCTTGTCCCACGCAGCAACGAACGGGCGAGCGCGGTAAATACACCCCACAGACACCTGGCGAGAGATTCTGTCTTGGTGGCAATCCTCGAGACCTGCTGGCGCCAATCCTAATACCAGCCGGCGTCAATTCCTGATAATACATACATACATACATACATACATACATACATACATACATACATACATACATACATACATACATACATACATACATACATACATACATACATACATACATACATACATACATACATACATACATACATACATACATACATACATACATACATACATACATACATACATACATACATACATACATACATACATACATACATACATACATACATACATACATACATACATACATACATACATACATACATACATACATACATACATACATACATACATACATACATACATACATACAATTCTTTCGTTTAGCAGCCTGCATAATGTTAGCTCCATGTACAGGCAACCAGAAAGCTTTTCGACGCAATTGCGAAAAGCCTGAATTTCCTCGCTGTCTACAGGCTCTGCCTTGGTCGCGTGGGAAAAAGCAAAGAGCACCCTCTATTTCGCGGCCGCGTGCTTGGAGTGCCTGGAAATTAGGCTTTTATTGCCCGAGGACTATGAACCCTCTAGCCGAAGTCGTTGTGGTTCGCTGAAAGCCTTCTAAGGACGTAGGTGACCACCTGGAGTGCGCGCTGGCACTATAGCGTGAGGAAAGCGCCCAATACTGGCGTGCCGCGCATTTATTGATGGGCGAGCTGCGGCATCGAGCCACTGCAAGTGTTCATCCATGCTGCTGCCAGAAATGGTAGGTGGGAGGAAGGATTTGTGTCTTGGGTGTCTACAGGAAGTACTACAAAGGTGGAGGCAGTAGCGGCGGGTAGATTGCCAAAGCATAAGTTGCGTGTTCGCCCACGGGTAAATCTTTCGTCACATTGGATATAGTGACCGCGCACTCTATGTTCAAGCCCACCATGACTGGACCGTTGTAAAAACGCCAGTGACCTAAACACATTTGTGGCTGCGTTCCGCAGCTGAAATCCGTCGTCATCGATGAGCTCAACATGATGTTCGCCAAAATGCTCGATTGCATCGACAAATGTTTGCGGGCCATAGACAACTGTTTGGTGCCGTTTGGCGGCATGGACGTGATTCTGTTCGGAGACATGTGCGGACTATCCTAGGACCACCAGAACTCAGGGTTAGAGAAGTCGAAGCGGAAAATACTCGAAGATGCAGCGCTAGGAGCAGCCGAATTATAAGCAAGGCGTAGAAGACGCGAAACGGAATCGCGGCAAGTACCCAACGGTCTCAAGTTTGTTGCATCTGATTGCATATCGCCTGGCAGTTTTAATGAAAATGCAAAAAATCTACCGTTAGCACAAAAGCCGCGCGCCGCCATAAATGGCACGAAACTCGGATTTATTTATTTATTTATTTATTTACTTACTGAATGGGCAATACCTGGCACTGCCCGTGGGGCAGGACAAAACGAGGTAATTAGTCTCCTGACGAGGCCCTGTCCCCACTGGGTGCAACAGCAGCGGTTACAAAATACATGTAGACAGTACATATACAATTGGACATAATAACCATCACCGTATAAAAATGCGCATGAAGCATGTGACAAGTTGAAGAAAAAAGTGAAACGCATGTTTTTGTTAACATTTTGTACAAAAATATAGAAATCAAAACACAACAACTTTACAATTAGAAAACTTTATTCGCAAGTATTTTTCCTTCTAATTGAAGTGAACAGAAGTTGCATTCTGAGTGTGGAAGTTTTTAGACTTCTAGATGATTTTGCGAGTACGAGAATGTCTGGATAATTATTACATAATTTGATAATTTGATGATCAATTGTCTATTTAGCGTAATTTGTCCTTGGCTTTTCTATGACAATGAAAGTCCTAGGCAAATTGTGACCCGTATCTCTAAATAAACGTTAACAAATCGACTGATAGCTTGATACTTCAGAAAGTATGTACGCAGATAATTACTGTATCTATATTTCGTGAAATGGTCGGATATTTTGTGTTCTCATTAAGGTTACAGGGTGTACATTTTCTTGACGCAGTGTTCTAATCGCCATTCGCGGCAGTACAGATAGTCTGCCATTATCATTCTCATCATTATCATTATCAGAATGATGTCATAACGCCGCTGTACGATGTCAAAACACATGTAACCGAAGATGTGTAGTCATGAACGATAAAATGCAAAATGCTATGACCTATGAAAATCATCACTCTTGATCACTGTCATGAACAAGCACTCTTGAAGTAGCGTAGCCATTGAACGTAGTCATAGTCATGGCACATGACTCATCCCTACATTTACAACCTAGCATGACTCAACACTGACAAGTAATGTAATGTAAGGTGTAGAATTTGTAGAAAGTATGCCTAGTCATGCCTCATAGTCCTAATCATTGTTCCTGACTCAATCATTCAGCAAAATAGTATGACTCAGCACTTTAATGCTTTTGCATTTGCACATGTAAAAGTCTTAAGTGTCTGTGCCGAAGTTTTTGTTTACATCTCTATGTTCTGAAAACTTTTGCGGGCATCTGTACGTGGTAATATATGCTCACCTGTAAGAACATTAATTTCCACAGCATATAATTAAAACATTTTTTCTACTGCATCCTAGAAGCTTCCTTAGACATAGAGCCGGTGTCACTATCAGGACCGGCGCATTATTCATTGCTTTGGCGCACACTTAAATAATGCCACTTTGCTTCTTTGCACTCCAACAATGTGCGTAAACTAGAAAAAGAGAAATTCACTACGCGTCATTTAAAATCGCTGCTAATACATTTCCCAATCCATAAACACATGTCCCGCTCTTAACGACTATTGGTTAGGCGATGGAATCGTACGTAAAGCAACCGTCATTGGAAGTTTATGTGCTTTAGCCAGCGCTCTATAGAATAGATATTCTTTGGTCGACGGTGCATGCGATGGCATCACATCAAGGTTTTACCCTACAGTCCACAGCACTCTCTCACTGGATGCGAAGAATATATCAGGAGTATGGATGGAACTCCACTGAGAATTAGAAGCTTTCTATAACTTTGCAATTCACCCTACTGTTCCCGTTCTTGCCTAAGATACTCATCTTCGGCACTTTGTATCTCCGCAGCTCGCCATACGCTTGCGGGGCTGAACTGCTCACGGTGCAGCGTCTTCTTGGGACGCATTGAACGCCCTAAATACTGCGGTTGCATCCTACATCATCCTTCTTCTACATCAACATCAACAGCCTTCTCCAGCAGCAATGCAAGCCATACTGGAGAATTAACGGTGGGGCGCCCAGTTTGGCGAGTTGACTTGCGCGATTGCTTAACTCTCCTTGCGTTCGCAGTTATGTTGGACGACTTCGGCGTGTATTTTATGTAATGCTTCCAATTCCTCATTCCGTTCGGAAGGAAATGCATTATGATAGTTTTTCCGAGCGATGTTCCACCCAAAAAATAGTTCCAGACGTTCACGCAGTAAGCAGTAGGAAATAACATCCGCGATTAATTTTCCTGGTGCTGATTTCACCAATAGAGACTTCTAATGTGCACTACCGAACTCACGTTACTGTACATTGTTTTTTAAACTCGTTATACACTGGCTTGAAATTTTGGGGCCTTTGCCTATGCGAACGTATCGTCTTTACTTTTTTATGCGCTATATTGTACCAGTGTATCGTGACGTGAAATTACTCGCCGTGCATTCGGCAGCAGACGTTTACGTTATTCATGAAATTATTCTAGCGCCCTCCAGGTCTCAGCCACCTGGTAATGTTACTAGCTGATAGCATGCATATTTCCACATACCTTTAGATATTTCAGGTGGCTGCCTTGCATGACTGCGCCGAAGAAACTTTTTCCAGCACACCAGCATCCTTTCTGCCTCTGATTGCACCTTGATGGCACTGCTGTTGTCACCCTTCGGGCGTTTCATGTATCGCCAGAAAATAGCTTAATACTTTAGTCTTTCGTCGGTCACAATGCCCACGTTGTAAAGGTCATCGTCAATGTGACCCAAGTAGTATTCGCTGCGGCATAAGGACACATCCCACAAATCTCCAATTAGCCCTCTCCTGCCCCAGCCGTGGCACCCTGTACTAGCAGATTTACCGATCACATTTCTCCACCTCACATCTCACTGCCCAAAGTTACATTTACCTTGCCTTGGAGTTCTTTGGGTTATCACAATGATAATCGGGGATTTTATCTTTGCGTTACATGGCCACACGAAATTAATTCTTTACATTTTTAACCCTTTGGTTATCAGCAACTGCACTTCATTTTACCGCAGCGATAGCCTTGTGGTTGAGCATCCGCCTCGCACGCGGGAGGTGCGGGGTTCGATTCATAGTGCCGCTGGGCACCCAGCGGTGATACAATGGGTACAATCCTTCGCCTGGCCTTGCGCTTTCTTTCTTTAGGATGAAACAGTTGGGAAAAGGGTCTTTCAGCCCACCTTGAGTAATTGAAAACACCTTGTGCCATGGCGCTCTTTGGCAACCGAAGCCCTTGCGCCATAAAAATATATCACCTGCGCTTCATTCTCTAGTCGAGGCTACCTTTAGTTCCATATGGTACCTCTGTCATTAATTTTTGTTCTTTTGTTGCCTAGCTTGCTCATACCACCTAATCTGGTTGAAGGACTTTCTCCAGAGCAATATACATCATAGCCTGCGTCAACCTTGACCGAAACATTCTGTGGTGGACTGAAGACAGTAGTGCCTAGGAGGCCGTAATCCATAAGAGAAGCATAGGCCTGGCAACAGGTGTACATAAAGCATATGGCGGCATTTCATTTTCCGCCGTCACGTCTTCGCCCTGGGAAACTGCTAATGACAAGGTGTCCAGTTATAGAAGGATAAGGGTCCTAAACCATTTTTTTATTTATGGTGGGATTGTTGTAATATCGTTTTGTAATTGTGTGTTGTTGTGTTGAGCCCAAATATGCAATTATAGTTTGAAAAGAGCAATTATAATTAGATTTAAAAGAACTTTTGAGATTCTCTTTTGGCGCTTCGTTACTAGTAATTAGGCAACAAATTTTGTAAAACAAATTAAAATAACTACAGAACTGAATAACGCAAGATTCATTTTGTGCGGCGATGCTGTTTTCAGGGGTCTCTGAAAGGAGCTCTAAAAGATTCAATAGGCCTGGGATGTTAACGCACACTCTTCACGAATACTGTGCAGCAAGAAATTTTCTAATGCGCTTTGTAGAAGCTGAGTTATCTGTAGTCAAAATTCGAATTACCTTGTCTTCGCGCTTTTCACTCTACTTTCGTCAAATTTTGCCGGCCCCCTCCTCCGGGGGAGACCTTCCTGACCCGCCGGAGCTACGCGGCTTATTGGCCGCGGCTTTGGTAGCTGCCTGACGTCTGAAAGAATCTAACCAGTTGCCACCTCTCAACATGTTTACGTAGATGTGAGCGACGGAGGGGGGTGCGAGCGTGAAAACGTCGCCGGGAAGGGCTCGCCAACTTTCGCGTGTGATTTTCGGTCCTCTGCTGTGCGTAGAAGTGTAGTATTTGATTTAGCTTTTCATGACAACACAATGCAGTGATTCATCGAGTTGATGTGCTTTCCTCGGAAGGTGTTTGTTTCAGAGCCCCTTTGAACTTTCCTTAAGGAAAGGACATTGGTAAAAATTTATGATTAAAACGTAGAAAACGGGTCGGCTGATAATTTAGGAAAGCAACTAATTTAATTTATTGCGCAATGTAACAGCCAGTAAAAATAGCATCATCCCACAGCTCTACTTTTCGCGAATAAATTGATACCAATCTCATTTCAGTTGTCAAAGGTAAACCAGAGAATAATCCCGTAAGGAAGAAACTGTTTTTAACATCATGAACGGGTATAGGCTTACTTATTTATTCGCCGGAAATCAAATCCGGAAAAAACGCTAACAGTTTTGGCTGCACAGACATGATGCCACCATGGGAAGCTTCAAATGTGTGGGCACGAGTCGATCTTTCAAATGGCAGCAAAATGACGGCGATCGCAGGGTGATTTCGGAATTCCTAACTTGTAGACTAGAACGTCAGTTCGAAGCTCGCGCGTCGTTTTGCCGCCGCGGGGCTCTATAAGTATTCAATTATTTAGCCCGTTGGGATAGCTTTGAACATAGATGTTTTGCTCAGACATAGTTTAAAGTTTATGTAACACTATTCTGCTATTACTATACTATATGTAATACTATTAATAAATGTAATGGTGTTCACCGCCTGTTTGCTAAGTCACTCAGGCGATCAACTGCAAAACATGATCAAGAAATTATAAAGGTGGAGCAGTGCTGTGAGTCTAAGAATTAATATGCAGAAAACCAAACTAATGTTTAACAGTCCCGGAACGGAAAAGCAGCTTACAACACATAGTGAGGTGCTGGAAGTGGGAAGAAAACACGTCTACTTAGGGCAGGTAGAGACCGAATATTCGAATCACGAGAGGGAAGTAACTAGGAGGAAAAGAATTGGGAGGAGAGCATTTTTCAGGTTTTCTCAGATAATGAATGGCATTTTCAATATTCCTCATGAGAAAAGTATGCTACAGCTCTATCTTACCGGTACTCACCTACGGGGCTGAAACATGGAGGCTAACGAAAAGGATTTGGCTTAACGAGAGCGCAGCGAACTATGGAAAGAAAAATGATAGGTGTAATGTTAAGGGACAGGAAGAGGGCAGAGTAGGTCGGGGATCGAAAACGTGATAACGACATCCTTGTTGAAATCAAGAGAAATAAATGGGCTTGGACGGAGCACGCAATGTTAAAGCAAGATAACTGATGGTCCTTGAGTGTAGCAGACCGGATTTCAAGACAAGGGAAGCGGGGGGCGGGAGAAAGTTAAGTGGACGGATGAGGTAACGAACTCTGCGGGGATAGGGAAGCCGGTACTGGAAGGACAGGGTTAATTGAAAAGAAATTGGGGAGGCCGGGCGGCCTTTCTCCTTCAGTGGGAGTAGTCAGAATGATCATGATGATGATATGTAATTCAAAAACCTTCTATCAAAAAATACTCCGCATTTTATTTTTTTTTTGCAACCGAAATACCCGGATCCCCTCTTTCGTTCTTTGGTTAGTCCCTATACTCTGCCTCCAGAAGCGATTTGCTCGCCAGACACAAATGATGGCCATTCGAATATTTTTGAGAAGAGGTATGTCTTAGCTAGCGTCTTGGCTTGCTTTTTTTAAGGTCCCTCATTTAATTTTAGTTTAACACACTTTTTCGGGGCCAAGCGTTCGATACCCGTATCGCGCTGAGCATAAGCCCGCAAGATGGTCAGAATTGTTATTTTTTATTTGTTTAGAAATACTGTAGGCAGCTGGTGCTGCTCAAGCAGGAGGGCTTTACAGTGCATCGATAACAACTCTTACAGTTAGTTTTTTCACTTTATGACGCTTTGAAGTTTTTTCACGCAAGAACATTGAACTACTGAGGAAGGGAGATAGTTGCAGTGTTCGATCCTGTGGGGGAATAATGATTTCTGAAATACTGTTGTCCGTGCAAAATTTGGCCTGATTATTAGAGAATGATTCCACCTCACGTACCTAAGTGCTAGTAAAAAAACACACTGGTCCCGTTATGGGCCAGTTTTCTTGTAGTAAACGAAAGAGAGAAATTTCAGCCTTGCAAATAAGTCGTCGTACATGAATCCGTTCTAGTTTAAGCTTGTTAAACATGCTGGTGACTGAGGAGGGCATCTTATAATTGGATAAGATAAATCTGGTAGGAAGACGCAGAACGCGCTCTACCTTAGTGTTATCTTTAGTGAAATAAGGATCCCTCACAATGGATTCATACTCGAGAACTGGGCGAACAAATGTACTGTATGCTTCCATCTTTGCATTTGACGGGGCACTCCTTAGTTTTCTGCGCAGGAAACAGATTGTAGAAAATGCTTTGGCAGAAATGTTTTTAATGTGCTCGTTCCAACTAAGGTTATTTTTAATTGTTAAGCCTAAGTAGTCCACAGACGAGATTCAATGAATATGCTTATCTCCAACGTCATAGGAATATGACAATGTTTTGTTTATCTTGTATTTGACATACAGACTGCTTTCCGAAAGTTAATTTGCATCACACACCGTTC